>NW_010538355.1:29379-48789 GCF_000687285.1 Phaethon lepturus
ACAGATGAGGGTTAAATTTACTGTGACAGCACCTAACCACATTTGGTATGGCCTGTGATTTGCTGGTACGGGTATCACATCAGCAGCAGGCTGAGTTGGTAAAACCATTACAGGCAGTGTTTGTATCAGAAATATGCTTATTAGTATCCTAGGGAGCTGGAAAACGTAGGCATTTTCCAATTACCTACTTTACATTTCAGTAGCTAAAAAATTACATATAGCTATACTATTGCCTACAAAGGGATTTTTCACAGGAACAGACATTTTTCTCTTTTATATTTTTGTTCTGCTTAATGGATCTCAACTTCATTAATTTCAGTTCCAAAATATTAGCGTTCCCAGTAACAACCAATAACCACAAGTAAGCAGATCATAGGTAACATCCCCCTCCCCAAACAAAGAAAATACTGTATTTGTAACATAGTAGTGCCTCTTTCAGTTAGCACAGCCATGTGAAATTAAATATAAAAGCTCTAGTGAGTGATTTTTTTTACTAATCCTGTGTAACACATTTTGCAAAAGTGCCAAAAAGAAATACAGTTCAGTCGTTGAATATGGAATGGAAATTATTCACTTCACAATCCAAACTTCTCTATTTACATAAAAATAACCTTTCTACAGCAGAAATTTTAGGCTAACACACAAAATTAACAGAGTCCAATTGCGTATTATTCTAAATGGGTTATTTTATAGCCATCATAACATTAGATCTAAATACAAGACATACACTCATACTTGCAATATAGTTTAGCGTGCAAACAGTATTTCAAAAAAGTGCAATAGGTAAACATCAGAAAAGGGCTTTTCCAAAAGTACCACCCTCTCTAAAAACTGTATTTGTATACATTCACAAAAGTCTTATTTCAGTATTACTGTTACTTAATTCAGAATTACAACTGATATTCCCATAAGAAGGACTGACAAAAACTTCCTGGCTGTAGAATGAGCTATGCATCACCTTTGTGTTATTTCTTCGCTGACATTTTTTTAGTGTTCTTTTTACTAGCATGATTTTGTTTTATATTGGTTTTACTAGCATCCTAGCACTCATTGCTGTTTGTTACGCATGTCTCCCCACAGTCCGTCCACGAAGCAAATGAATCATTACAGCTTTTAGTTACAGGGCCTGGCTTTCTAAGCAAGCTGTAAGGCTCATGCTTCCATCCTCAGCATCACCCAGCACAGGCGCCCTTCCATTAGACTGTGCTATTAGCCAGGAGTCCTCTGGAGAGCTCTGCGTCCACCGGGAAGAGCCATAAACATGAGCTGCAGTGAATGCCGGCTGGGAAGAGAAATGCATTGCTATATCTCTTTAACAAAAGAAGTCGCTCCCCGGTGCAGCTGGCAAACTGCTCGCAGGCTCCCCTTTGGAGCCAGCCAGAAGACAGGAGATCATGTTCACCAGGAGTTACTTTCTATTTGCTTTCATTTTCCTGCAGATTGAAGCATTATTTTGACAAATAGAATAAAATTTTAAAAGCTGCCACCACCATATAGCTGGGCACAGTCTACAGGCTGCTGCTTTGGGAAGGAGATGCCCCACCACCAGTTCTCCGAGGCTGAGGGAAACTGGTATTTTTTTCTAGCAGCAGCCATGAGCCTGAGGAATATGCCATTTTCTCCGAGCAGTTGCCAGGCCTCCCAGGGCCAGGGCTCCAGTAGGGCCAAGCACCCTCCCACAGCCGCGCTGATGTGGGTTGGGAAAACTGAGCTTCCAGCCCTTTGGCCCAGCTGCCTCTCCAGAACTAGCTGAGCTTTTGAAATATCTAAGATTTCTGCTGAGCGGTTAAGAGGTAAACACCATTTATTGCTGGGACTTCCACAGTCCTCACCAAGTCTGGAAGTGCAGGTTTTTCTGCAGGAAATATCTTCAAGCAACAGGCTCCCCTTCAGCCTGCTATGAGTCCAGATGGGACTGTGAGAACCTGTCTTTGATTTGCTGAAATCAGATCAAATCTGAAATGTTTCCAGTGAAATATTTTGGAAGAATCTTCTGAGCAGCTCTCCTTCCCCATCTATCCCTGAACTCCACCTCCAGTTTGCCGGGCCTGGCGAAGCTGTGTGCTCAGGGATCCACAACAGAAGACTAGAAGAAATGGAGGGGAGGAGGAGGTAGCTGGAAAACAGGAAATCTTGACTCTCTCTTGTCCTATGCCTGTCTCTCACATTAATGAAGAACAATAGAATAATAGCAAAACAAAAAAAAAAGGAAAAATACATCTTTTGTGCATAAAGGGTACTTTGCAGCCTCTGAATATGACTGGGTCATTGTCAACAGCCTGTAACCCTGTGGAGAACACAGTTCGTGAGAGACAGTCAGAAGACTTGGTGCGCAAACCAGACCACAATAACGAGCAACAGCAGATTTGCATGCCATGTCTTTCCACCATAGCGCAATTAGTCTATTGATACTGTAGGCATGACTGAGGACAGCAGGATGTGAGGGTAGATGATAGGGACAAAACGAATCATTAAATGGCCCTAGATTTAACTTGTGACCTCATTCCATCATAAAGAGCAAACAGTGAGAGAGCTTGTGTGTGGATTAAACAACCTGGCAGGGTTAGCTGAGCACACGAGACTAAAGAAATAGCATACTGCACACATTCTTGGGCTGCCACAACGTACAGTCTGCAGCAGCAACACAGAAGATCCAGGTAGCAGCTGGGTCCCAGAACAATCTGCCTGTCTGGGGAGATGATTAGGCTTCTTCCACAGATAACAAAGCAGCAGCTGCTCACTAAGGAGAGCCAAGAGGCAGCACAGACACCCTCAGTGTCTGCTGTGGAGCAGTAAGCAACAAAAAGGCAAGAACCTACATAAAAAAGAAGTCACTTTCCAGACCCCTCTTCTGTGTAGCACACAGCTTTCCAGGCTGAACTGAGACCAACCCAGAAGCGCTGGTTAACTCTGCACTGCAGTCTTCACCGTTGCCTCCACAAATCCATCTCAGGAACCTGATTCCAGGCTCTCCTACTATGATCAGCAAAATATAGTCCCCTTTAAGCTCTAGACACTGTGTCCAAGAGGTGTCTTTGTATGGCTAAGAGACTAGAGTCCCCAGGCTGAGGCAGCAGGATGAGAACAGGTTGTCTCTGGTTTCCTGCTCTGTCTGCATTGCGTCTCTGTGGCTATTTACAAAGGGACCCCAGCTGATTAGCAGCTACAACCATGAACAAACCACCTCGTCCTATGACGCACTTCCTTTCCCAAGGACCAAGCATTAAGCAACACTGAAGTTTTCCAGGCCTGTCCTATTTTATACTCTGATAACCAGACAAAGGCATTTTCTGTTATCCAAGCGCGTGGAAGAGCCAGTCACCTTTACAGACAAATTTGCGGCATTTGCTCCTTAGAAACAATGAAACACGGTGATTCAAACACCTAATGAGACTGCAACAGGGTTTGCTGTAGCTTTTAAGGCATAACCAGGTATGATGAGCTTTTGGAAGAAAATGGGTACAACTGTGGTGATCTGTACAGGAACAAGAAATTGCAACTGGAGATCTACCCAGCCAGAATCCTGCAACCAAAAGATGACACAAGCAGCTGCATACATGAAGACATGGGAAGAAAGTCCTTTTGACCTCATTAATAGCAGACCAGCTTCAACCAAACAGGCATTTACTTTTTCCACCATTCTTTTGGGTTTTTAATCCCTACCATTGCAATGGATACCCTTGCTATCTACAAAAACAGGTATATGTATACATTAGTGCATACAGTATTGCTGAGCTTTCTAAGCATCAGCATGCTCTTGCACCATAAAGCTGCAGAGCTCTTTCCTTCTTCACTCAAACCTCCCCCTTCAGTTAAGTCAAGACTAAGCCTACCCTGCATGTAACTCTGCCTTCCTCTGGAGTCCTGTTAAACTCTTGCCCTCAGAGAGATATCCAGCAACAATGAGCTCCGTCAGCAACTAGCTCACTGCATGGCAGAGCATTTCTTTTTATTTACTTTTGCCTTCGCCACTTTTAAGCTTCACTGAATGCTCCTCGTTCTTCCCTGATGTTAGAATAGCTTTTCTTGCTCTGTAGAGCCTATGCCTTCATTGTCTGTAACCTTTTATCATCTCTCTTCTGATTCATCTGATTCACTTCCTCTCCAAAGTAAACAGTGCCAATCTTCTCAGTCTTGCACTATATGAAAGTTTTTCCTTGTCTGTTTAAAAACTGATTTAGGTAAACAGTTAAAAACTTACTCTGTTAGCTTAGCTCATATCTATAAATTACCCATGCATATTAAATTTGTATTAGCTAGGTTTGGCTGAATTTAGTGTATCCACACAGGATTTTTCACCAAATTCCTAAAGTCATACCTTTTGTTAAAGCAGAGCAAATGAAAGTGCAGTTAGGCCATAGCTAGTTTCTGATCCACAAGGACTTCCAAGAAGAATTCAGACAGTGCTTTGGGAATGGGTATGTTTCAGCAGACCCCTCAGAGGTAGTAATCTCCATTATCCTGAAGCTCATGAAGCCCCCACGCATAGCAGGGAGTAATTCTTCCAGAATATTTTCCATCAGCAACACAGGGATTTGTTACAGAATTAATTTAACATCTTTATCTTGATAGCATGTCCATTTACGGGAGACAGTGTATTGCCTAGGTAAGTCAAACTGCTATTAAACCACAGATTCAATTCAGCTGCAAGTGAGCTGCCTTATTGTACCTGTAATGCAACAGAGATATAATGAAATCTGCTATAAAAATTAATTCTGAAAATATCAAATACCAGCATTGTTAAGTTTAAACAAAGGATATTTGCTAGTTCATTCCAAGATTTAGCTGCATTCAAAAATCCAATGAAAACTGGCTTTTACACACACAGACACTCACACACATTTTCTCATGGAATAAAAGTTTTAAATTACGGCTACTAAATGCATGGCATTTTTTAATGATAGCATTCATTGTTATACTCGTAATAATACATTCGACAGAGGAAAAAAAGAAGAATTTATCCAAAAGTTGCCAATGGATTTTAATAAAAAGTACTTTCCAATAGAAAGCAACATCCTTATCTACTAGACTACAAAGTGCTTGAGTATTTCACAAGGAATGTAGAGGCACTATTTTGCAATAGAAACTTACTGAAAGTTACAAAGAAGCAAATAACTCTAAAAATCAAATATACAGGCCACTGAGTTGAAAGAAAGTAATTTCCCACATTAACATTAAGATCATGTTAATTAATCATTAATTAACATTAAGATACATGCATACAAATTTTCATGCAAATCAGACTTCACTTATTGTGTATTTTGCTTTATTTAATTAAAAATGAAAAAGACAGAAGAGCACTTTACCCCCTCCATTTTGCCTATTAAGTTGTTTCTGCGAACGAGACCCTCCCGACAGTGTTCCCACTGAGGCTGATCACAGGGAAGAGGTGTGCACATGAACACAAGCAGACTAATGCTTAGGTTAGAGAGAGCAGCCACCCAGCCTGTCCGTCACATTCACCTCTATTCACACAGAAATTGCTGGACTCTCCGGGAAGCTGACTAGACCCATGATGATCGCAGAACACTAGTCATCCCCTCTTGAATCATTTTCGAAATGGGTAAATAATATGGCTAATATAAAAGGAGAGAATGTCAGACAATTCAGCCTCAGAGTCCTCACTTTCACTGTACGCAGAGCCTTGGTGAAAGCAGCAGAAATACACCCAGGTCACCGCTACAGCTGCAGTCCTGGCTGAGATGCCCCTTGTTCAGACTTCTTTGTGTCCACCCCATGTGTGTGCCCCCTTGACACTTCCCTATGACCTTCATTCCTCGTTTCCCACAGGGAAACACGCCGGCAGCCTCCTGCCCTCGGCTGCTCCACACCGGCAGGACACGCTGGCTGGATGTGCAGAGCTGCGGTGGGAAAGGCTTGCGCAGAGCCCCAGGTAGCGTCGAAGCGCCTTCCTGCCAGCTCACTTCCCCTGCCTAACTCCACTATCTGTAGCTTTCAAACGCCTCCCCTTCGTAATCACACCTCCTACTATTCTGAAGACTATTTTGTGGGAATGCTGAACATATTTGTTGGCTCACTGGCCCCGAGCACACTGACTGCTCATTCAGTAACACTCACACAAGACTGGAAAAGACTTGTCATCCTCTTACTATCTGGCACTCCATTACTAGCTTACTACTGTTTCCCCCTGCAGTACAGGTCCAAATTGGATGTCAGACACAGAAAAATGCCAGCAAAAGCTCTGGTTCACAGTCAGGAACCAGTCACCGGACACAGTCCAAAACCAGACACGTGCTGGCACATTACCATTAACACAAGGTTTGCCGTGAGTAAGCCCTTTGCCATTCATCTTTTTGTCAGTGAGGAAGGGGAAAACCAGGGTTATTGCAAAACAGTTTTAAATATTTCAGGGTGCTAACACTGTGATTGGCATCAGTCAAAAACCCGGGCAGACAGTAGGACAAACAGATTCTCCTGCTTCTGTAGCCAGGCCTTCTCAGGAGCAAATTCCCACGGAGATCACACAACCTACAGTGCAATTGTCTTCTGGTCTAAACACTCAGGCAAGGAAAGAAGGGATTAGGTCCGTAAGGCTGCCTGCTCACTAGCCAGCCTGCCACGCACATCCACCCCCCAGCCCCACTCTTCCCGCTGCCCGGTTCTGCCACTGACTGATTTTGCCGGAGTCAGCACAGCCGCATCAAATACACCTGGGGCACTCCTGCCGGTGGCTGAATTGTCAGCTAAAATAATCACCTGGCTGTCACCAAGAGCAACACAGGCAGGGCAAAGGGGAACAACCCGATACACATGCTTTCGGTCAATACAGTAAACACCCGACATATGGCAGTTTTAAAGGGGTTGAGATGCTGCAGCAATTGTAAAAAGGCCGATGCTCAGCTGAAGGACCCAACAGTTGGAAGTTACGCCCCAGCACAAAAGAGAAAATGAAAGCTAAATGTGACTGAACTGTTATCTTGCATGCTTGTATTTTGTTGACAAATGTATTTGTAGGTATGAGAATTCGGCCCTTTCTTAAGAGTGTCACCATTGGCTGCTGATAAAAAAGCAACCTGAATCTATTACAGCTGTGTTACTCCTCAAACTGATGCTCCTGCAAGAGCCAGAGGACAACACATTCTGCTCTTACAAATCTGTTGTGCAGGCTAAGGCTCTAGTGTCAATAGCAACATTTGACATTGTTAAGCATCCCTTCTACATGGAAAAAACAGACTACTTGGAATTTGAAATATTGCCTTATAATGGAATACCTCTTTTTAAGTATCACCCCAGGAAAATGCAAGTTTGCTGATGGTTTCAACTTTAAAATATATTTTCTTTTTAAGGTGCTTCAAACCATTGTTCAGTTATTACACTAGCACTTTATGAAAACTATCTACTACCAAAAATAGATTCAGGGTGATATCACATCCCCAGCACTTGTTTTACTGATCTCTAAGACTGCTTTTATATAGTAGGAAATATAATTTTACACTGTTGGAATATTATACATAGTGCTACGTGAACATGTAAGTATACAGGTTTCACTGTAGCAGCAATGTTTAAATACATAGAGACGGTACTTTCCCCTCAAAAGCTCGAAACGCGAAGAGCGGATGCTGCAAGTGTGCACACCTCACTGTGAGACTGCAGTGTGTAATACCATTTACAGCTGCATTCATTTTGAGTAATTTTATTTACAGTTGCGTTCCTTTTGTGCAATCATCAGGTAATTCATATCAACTTTCGGACTTTGAATGCATCTGAAAACTCTGTGTAGATGCAGCTTCATTTTAAAAAGCATCAAAGCATTTTCCAGCACAGAATCATACGAGAACAAAGTGGAAGATCTACAGCATTCTACTCCTCCAAGGCAGGATAATTCCTAATGCCAAACAAAATGTCATCAAGGGAGTTTCTGTCTTTCTTGTAGAATAGAGTAAGATTTTGACTATGCATGTTCAGTAAAATTGTCATTTTAAACAAATTTTAAACCCCCAGATTTATTTCAAACTGCGACCTGCCCATGTTCCTTCCTTGTTTTTCCAAATGTGAAGATTACTCCCAAAATTATACTGGGCAAAACAGTTGTCTCACAACCTTGAAGAGCTTAATGCACAGAAGTCGGTTTCAATTTCCCATTCATGCTATAGCATGTCCTTCTCCTAGGTTTGTAAATATAATAACCCTTTAAACTGCTAGAGCACTGACAGCACACATCTGACTGCCTCATCCGAGCCTACTAATCCACCTTCCTCGGGATTATTTTTAACAATCTGTACCTCCCCACTCCCTCCTGCACAGTTCCTACTCATAACAAGTTTTACTCGGTCATAAATCATTTCAAGGAGGTAAAATAGAACATGCCTGTGAAAAAGTGGTGAGCGTCCTTTGCCAGTAGGGACACAAAATTTGTCCTTAGCCTACTATGAAGTAAAAAATTAGATCTCGGCTTTAAAAAATTTGTTAGCATATTAGAAGCACTTTTCCAAACTCTGTGTTTTTTACATTGATTAACTTACTAGTCCTTTTGACCTTGCACATCTGGGCTGATGCTAAAGTGCTAAAGCAGCTGTCAGAGAGGTACGGTAATACTCATGTCAAGGGTGCAGTCTCTGTCCTCTCTTCCTGAGTCCACAGGAGCATTGCCAGCCCATGCTGGCACTGGTTTGGAAGGAGATCAGGAAAGGGGACAGTAACAGATTACAGATCCAAGGTGACACTTTGTCCCCTGCTATGGCCAGTGTAGCATTGGCATCCAGTACCACCTGGACAGACAGAGTAGCTGAAGTGACTGTGGTGACTGTGCCTCCAGATACTTTGGATCAAGCGGTGGTCTGCCATACAAGCAGGTCCCATTCCCTCACACTTGCCAACGGATAACTGCCTTGTTCTTCTTTTCCTTAACTTTGCACTTAAAATTTATCACTAGATCCCATTGCTGCATTTGTGTGTTTTCTATTGTTTTGCCTTTTAAATGTGAGTTTTATTATTCTTGCCTAACTGTGGCACATATGCTTTTTCCCCATTATTTCATGCACCATTATAATACAATAAATCCTGGTTGGAAGCTGAACTTAGTATTTTCTGCCTTTACTCTGCACGACACATACACTTCTGTTTGTGCACAGAGTAGCTTGGTGCACAGTGCATTTCCGTACTTACCATACGGTACCTCACCTTTTAAATTCCCTGCAGTGATCTCCACACCACCTTTCAGAAGCGCTGACCCCGACTGCTGAAGTTCTGTACTCCTCCTCACAGTCTTCTGGGTAGCTGTGACAGCCTCTGCCGCAGCTTTAGAAGGGAACCCATGACGTATGACAAAGCAAGGGCCATGCCGCATGCTGAGACTATTGATACCACAGAGCTGTGTGTCAACAGGTGCAACTGCTCTGACCTGCATCTTAAAAATGGCAAAAGTTTTACCTGCAACAGATTCATCTATAATTTTCCTTTGCGTAGGTGAGAAACAAGTCACCTGTATCATAGAGTAACGCTTTAGACAGCTGTTACCTGTTGTTTCACCTGTGCCTTCCTGCTCCTAGTTGTTAATAATAATATACAGTACATAATACATAAACGCCTGTTATCTATGGTTATCTAATTTTAATGGCTCTGGTCTCTTTCAGTTATTACCATCAGATGTGGATGTATGACTAAGAGGTATCATGATATGATCATAGGTAACATGCAGACACTTGTGAAATGCAGACTGGCATTGCAGAATGACATCTTTTGATGGGCTTTGCTTGTACCTGCAGACAACATGGGCATTATGGATAGTTCTGAGCTACCGGGAATAAAGCCACAGTCCATGGGATAGTGTGACCTAAGAGATAGCCTGTTGTGAGGACCTAAGTCTAATTCTAAAACAGTAGCAGTTAGATATAATTGTGACTGCATTACTTGACCAGTTAGTAAGAAAGACCTTAGTAACTCTTCTGCATGCAACGGCATGCAAAAGGATATGACTATGAAATACTGCCTAAAGAGAGAAAGTTGGAGAGCCTTGCCAACAGGCAGAACGTGCACAGCAGAGGCCACACCAGACAGAGAAGCCAGAGCCTTATTCCTGCCCTGAGCAACATTTCCCAGCACTGGGTGATTCCAGTTCTAATGTAGATCTGGCTGATTATCTCATGACAGTCCTGTGGCATGACCCGTCTTGTAAAGATTCCCTGAGCCACATTGACCTTGATGGCCTCTGACTCTCTAGCCTCCATATGGCTTCTCTCAGAATTGATTCATCATTTATTTATCTTCTGCACAGGATGTGTCCTCTTGACAAGTTCAAGAAGCGGCACGTTCAGTCCCCATTTTAAGGTCTAACAAGGCTATGCTTTGCGTAAGACCACAATAGCAGGTGACAGTAACCTTCCATCACATTAGCCACCTCCCTGCTGTGGGAGGAAGATAAAGTCAGGTTCCAGATGAATGTCCAACCCTTTTCTACTTGGTCCTCTGGTCTCTTGAAAACCTATATGTCTTTCCTTCCCATTAAGCTTGCTGGTTTCCTCCCTTCTCCCTCTGGAAACATATTCATGGCCTCCTCCAAACTTAAGCGTTCTCTGTTTAAACAAACATTTCCGCAAGTGCACAATACGCACACTTTAACTGTACACACTTAAGTGACTACAGAACCTCTGTGGACGTCTGTCTTTGAGGTCATGCCAGCAAGTTCACCATTTCCTTGCATCCATCCTAACAGCCATCTGATAATGGTGTGTCATTTCCTGCGTCACACTGCATGTGCACGGATGTAGATGGTAGTGTGGATGGTGGCTGCTCTGCTTAAGGCAGAAGTCAGTTTATCACTTGGAAATTTCAGTGTGTCTTCCTGACACATTAAAGTTGAAACATGCTTCCAGTTATAAATCAGTTCAAACAGATGCACGCACACACACACTTCTTCTCTAAAAGTGGACTGATCTTCCTGAAATCACTTATTGGATCAGGGAAAATTTAGTCTAAGAGCACATCATACGAGAGTCATGGGAGAAATAAGACAGGACAAAAAATGGAGATTGTTTCACTGCTAAGATCTTTGGGGATATCTTTTCCAGCCTGTCATATCTCAAACCCAGCTAACCTAAATATTATTCTATCTGTTGGCTTTGGCAAGGACTCGCTGTTGCCTTTTATTAGATATGAAGCAATAGGTGGGAGAGAGTGAGCCAATTAATTATTAAAAGTGGCTTTCACATACTTTGAAAGTCTGCATGTCCTCGAAGCACACTCAATAAAGTTAACAAGGCTAACCAGGGCACTGTATAATGTCTGTGAAGCCTAGATAGGCATTTTGCAAACTCTGTGATATTCTATTGTGTGCTTCCTTAACTCCACATGGACCCAATACACACTTCATAAAGTTCTTTCGTCTCAAAATATGAACCTTACAAACTCCTTCCTTCCAGTCCTACTCAAAAGTTGCTGTTTTCAGTTAGCTTTCCAGCAAGGACCCCCTCTCTGCCCTCTGTGCCACTCACTTTCACTCTTAATTTGCCTTAAGAGGAGAAGTTATTTACACCTTACCCCCACACAACATGCTCACCTGCTCCTCTGTGAAGACTTGGAGTTATCCTTCTTGTGTTATGTCTGATTCACCTGGTAACTACCTCAAGGCAATAACGTACTCCTTTTGAATTTTCAGCAAAGCACAATGAATATTTATTGTACTAGAGCTAATATCAAATTATGACTAAATACAACAGCTATGACAACTATCTTTGGTAGATACTAGCCCTTTAACTCCCTTTCCACAAAGACTTATCTCGAGCATGTTAGTTTGGATCCAAAAAGATTTTCTGCTATGGGCTCCTGGAAATGAGTATTGACTCAGCAAGACAACCATCATTAGTTAATAGCGAAGAAGAGGTGTCAGTGGTGCTTGAGGCACTTGTTGAAATCAATTAACACAGACCCTATGCTAACAGAACAGGCATAGGTTCCACACCATTTTATTTTCATTCTCCAGTCAATGATAACAACCCTTTGCAGAAGGCCTAGAACTAGACGTGGAAATACTTGTTTTATCTCCCTGTGGTATTTTCAGTTGTTGATCACATTATCACTTTGAACAGCTTGCACAGAATATCTTTTCGGAAAGAATAAACTCGGAAACTATAGGCCAAGGTGTTCAATGGAATGAACTCAGAAGCCCGGAACAGTAACTATATTAACCAAGCTTTGGGGCTTGAGTCTGTAATTTCTATTTACCCAACACTTGTTTTTCAGTCAAGGAAACTATTTCCATTCTGCTTCTATAACAAGATTGGTCTCCACTTAATAGGACGTATAATGAAAATAGCAGCTGTATTTAAACACATGGCAGAAGCCATCGGGCATGGAAGAATTACTCTTTTTCTAGAAAATCATGGCTGTCTAAAAAATTTTATACATGACCATCCTTGTCCACACTACGAGCCAAATTGTGTCTTGTTTTATCCCAGTTAAGATGTACTGGCTACTACAGTTCCTGGTAAAATTCATATTCCCCTTATAGCTCAGAATGCAATGTGAGGAAATGAAACAAAACAGAAGTTTTCATTACAGACAGAGGAGAATTTCAGAGCCATGGTGAAAGGATGAGGAGTGAGGAAGGAAAGAAACTACTGTAGAATACTTAATATCTGTAATACCTTTCAGATCTGTCCTTTTTTCTTTGACATGTTTAAACACCGCGTTAGAACTTGATCCGAGCACTACTTTCATGGAAATTATTATCAGTGCTCCTGTTGTCATTTTTCCTATTGACAGCTGCAGTCGCATTTTCTTTACTATTTGGGTATTTTCTGAGGCAAACTGTTGGAAACTAATAACTCTGCTGGGACTGTGCAACTTTTTATACCCTTACTGGATAATTACTACTGGCAGCTAGTCAGTACAGAAATCCACCTAGCACAAGCTGCTGGGAAATAATCCCAGGCACTATGTGAGCGGCATGGCTACAGCCAGGCAGAGAACAACCAAATATGGAACCACACCAAAACTGAACCACTTCACACATCAGTAACGATACTTCCCTCTTAGCTCCAAGCAATTAAGTAAACCTTAACCTCAGTACAGCAAGAATTACTGTGCCGTAAGGGTGCAGTATGACACAGTAAGCTTTTACCATGCATAGAGATGGTCTAAAAACACTGTGAGCATCTAGCAAAACACTGGGAATAGCATTCAACAACATGGGTATTGTTCTTTTCTAGCTTCATTGATTATCCATTGTTTGAAGGCTCAGATTCGTTACAAGCTGGCACTCATCCCTTGGACAGGAATTCCTGTGAATACTGGGCTTTTGAGAACAAGCTCAACATAAGTGGGAAGGATATGCCATGCTCTGGCCAAGCTCTGGGCTGTCATGTGCAGTCCTGAATAAGACTGCTTTCCAGTCTCAGCACATAGGCATGAACACATACCACTACATCTGAGTCAAGGCACTGTCCCAGCTGCTCAAGAGGAGATAACAATGCCCTTTTCAGTGCCGCATCCTCCTCCGAGTAGGAATCCTCGCAACCCTTCTGCAGCCAAGACGAATTTGCCTTTAGCCAGAAAGCCAGTTCTGTGTCTTCTGCATACAAAATTTGTGGTTGTGTTTCTGATGACTCAAGAGTGTTGTTTAGCTCCCACCCATGATGTTCATTGTTTATGTCCCTGGATTTGTTACCTAATCAACTACATATGCACTTAATTTCAGTTTGTAATAACTATAAGCAGTACTTACTTTTCATGAAATCTCTGCATTACACGGAATATATCTATGTTTACCCCATGAACCAGTCAGAGTGTGATCACCTTTTCAAGCTTCACCCACTTATTGATCAGTTGGTTGACAAATCTAAACAGCTGTTTGCTCTTTGCCAAAACATTTCTCAAGCAATTTATTTAAAGGGGAGAACTATTTTAAATAGTGTGTTCTTCTTTAAGAAGTCTCAGTATTGTGTAAGATTTTAAAGAATCAGTTGCATGCACTATCATGTATATTGTTTTAGTACAGACACAGGCAAAGTGCAGAAGTCAATTCCACCCTCTCCAACTTTATGCTTTAACTCTAACATAAAGCCAGTGCGGAACCTCATTCTCCACATTCCAGATTCTCAGTATGCCACCTGAAAATAAATATATTTTAAATGTGTATTTACTCTACTTTAGGTAAGATTCTTTCCCATATCAGTAATAGGAATTCTCAGAATATGAGATAAAAAGTAATTTTGGAGCTATGAATATTTTGAGGCCTGATTCCCAATATCTCTTCTCCTTATGGATTCTCTGATGTCTAATAAAATATCAGTTTATTAGTCTTGCCTTCAGCTGAGGTACTAACAGTTTCTCTCTTTCTCTCTATTTCTCTCATCTTGCTCATTTTTATAATAAAGGCACAAGCCCAGGTTCATTTAAGGATTCTCCCACTGGAAGGCAAGAGAAAGGTGAGAGGCGGAGTACATCAAATGCATGGAAATGCAGAAGTAGACCTGCCTGCAAAGCAAGGCTCTCAGTTCACAGTGAATTTACTCTTTTTGATTTTTTTAAATCTGAATTTTTTTAAAATTCTCCTCAAAGCAGATGGCCCCTCGGCCTTGCTCACTGAAAAGGGTTAATAGTTTTGCTGCCCACAGCAGCAATACAAAGGACCAAAACCTCTGTGGCTCTGGGCAGCTGTTCCAGGTAGATGCATCTGGGAGCCTCCCCACACCGATGTGAATTAGAGCCTGCCCTGGAGCTCTGACCTGGGACTCTGCAGGACAAACACCTGAATATGAGGGGCTTGGTGTGTCCTGGGTCTGTGACTTTCAGACAGACTGACCACCCAGACAGCCACCAGGCTCTGCGAACTCCAGGAGAACAGGATGGTAGCACAGACAAAGCTTTTCTTCAGACTTTTTCATCAGGAAGACACTGAACTATGCAGATGAATACCAGTATCATGATGGCCCAGACAAGGAGCAGCTTATGAATGAAGAACAGGTGCTTAAAAGTGGACCTGAAAAAAGTGGACAGAGTTGATGTTGCTGGGCTGAGGAATGATTTCTGAAACATTCTTAGCAATGAGTTAGAGAAAGACCTGTTATTCTCCAGCTCTGTCCACACTTTAAAGATACACTGGAATTTCTGTCTGACATCAAACTCTCAGAATAGCAACAGCCGCAAGTAAAATTTTCTGCCATCTCTGAGTGGCTAAGCATTTGTCCACCCAGGCAGACAGTGGCCTGACCTTGACTATTCTTGCCTGCATTACATCTTGTCAGGGCCACAGCCCATGATACACCTGGCACAAAGCCTTCAGTACTTGGAAACTCCAGCTAGTACAAGGGGTTGCATTTTATACGACTATCAGGAGAAGCTGCTACCATCAGCAACTAGTAGTGTTGTCTATCTGCTTTCTTTGTCCCACAAGCCCCAGACTGGTTTCCCTTATCCACTACTGATTTCAGTGTCAGCTTTTGGATCTTAACTTCAAGTTGCTCAAGGGGCTGAGTCCAGGTTATCTGGAAAAAAACCTAAACCTCCAGGGAAAAGACAGTGGTTGACAACTACTCTCCTGTGCACAATGGAACTGCCTACGGTAAGATAAGCACATCTGACCTGAGACTGGAGCAATCTGTCCCCAGAAAGAAACCTCCCACTATCTGCTTCAAGCATAAACTGCACTTCTTAGGCCTTCTCTTCTCTAAATGTAAACACAAGTAACATACAGCTTTTCAAACCAAACAGAACTAAACATATAAGAGAAATCATGAAAAAAAGTATTGCCCCTGAAAAGTCTTCCACTCTTCCTGACCTACCGCTTGTGGAGGATGAGTGAACAACCACCGCGTTGTCAGTGGGGTTTACAGTAGTCCTGTAAATACACTAGCGAAGGCTTTCAGAGACTGACGATTAGATCGGATCACGTGTGCAGCGGAACAGAATTCCCAAGTCAACACCAAGTGCCTTTCCCCAAAGCACTCAGCTTCTCCCCTCTAGAAGCTCACATCTGGGTACCACTCTCACACAGAGATACCACAGCCGAGCATTCTGGGAAATAACATACAAATAAGCCCACAAGACACTTCAGGACTCTTATATTAAACACTGGCAAATTGTTTTTGAACCAGAATACAATGTAGCCAGCCCAGAAAGGCTTGCTGTTGCGCTAACCTTGGTGTGCTCATTTCCATGTAAATACACAGAAGGTTCTTCACCTTGGAGCTATTTCACAGGGGGGGGTTGTATCTGGAATGTAGGTATAAAGTGAAAGCTGTGGGTGTGCTTGTAAATCATTTGTGCAAAATGATTTGTGCAAAATGATTTGTGCAAACCTCAGACATAGAGAGGTTTTCCTCAGAGGAAAACAGAACTAAGTGCTCTTATTTTGGTATGCAAGTTACACTCCCAAATCCACACCTAGGACCAACTTTTGGAGGACTTGGGGGCTACACAGTACTTTGGAAAATGGATAGTAGGTAAGGGCTTGAAAGTCCCAATTCAGGGAAAATCCTGGTCATAATGTCAGTTGTGGCAAACACCACCCATAGTCACCAACCTGCAAAGGAATTGCAGAGTTGCCTTCAGCTCTCGGATTGCTCCCTACACCGACCCTTGCAAAGATGCTATCGCTCCAATATAAGCCAGAAAGGAGCCTCGGTAAAATTTATGGGCCTGCATCCCCTTGCACCAAGTCAGGGAGTGGCAAGACGGTGTGATGGCCCACCCACACAACCTGTCGCAGGCTTCAGCTGCAGCTCCAGCCAGGATGGCACGTTGTTCTCTGCCCCCGTCACCCACTTTGCCATACTGGAGAATGTCAGCATGCTGCTCTATATTGGGTTAGACCTACATGCTTTTAACTAAAATAACAGAAAACATTGTAGGAGCATTGAAAAATATTTTCTGATGTGTTTTGCTTCAAGAGAAAAAAAACCCTTATAGAGTCAATTATCTCCTAAATCTCACACTCCACTATTTCTGCTTAATTTTCTCCCACCTAAATGGCAACTATGCCTTAAAGCACCAGTTTAAAGTACTGTATACTTAATAAATTATAAAGTCAATCTTCATAATTTCTTTTCTCATACATTGGTCAGAGATGGTTTCAACACAGAAAAATATATGGGAGGTAACCTAGGTCTTCCGCTAACAAAGCATTTAAGCATACACTTCAGCATGTCAGCATCCCAGCTGAAGACAGTGGGATATGTTTCAGTTAGGCACGTTTCACAATTTTACTGAAGTTCAAAGAAAAATAACAAATTAACATACAGCAGAAAAAAAAACCAATATCCATATAATTGACACTATGGTAGTATCTTCTACTGAAATTCCACAGAATCAGAAAAATACTTTCTTTAGTTAATTCAGCAGTGTTCCTTTTGGAGGCAGTGACAAAAATAGCTTTATTAGAGCACAAATTTGACCCAGCTCCATTTAGATGGAAGCAAAACTTTTTACCTCCAGTGGAAATGGAGCTCAATGAGAAAATGCAAAACTTTTTTATAGCTCAAGCATGATCCCAAAAAGCAAGTCCTGACAGTGGAATCATGACATTCTGTAAAATCTTAATGTTTAGTTATTCATAAATACACACCTGTCAGGAACTCAGGTTCTAATGTCCTTTACATTTTCCACATAAAGTGCTTACACTTCTAGGATGTATCTGTGTGCCTCTGACATTTGTTTAAGGGTCAAATAAACAATGGTACTGTTATTTCAATCCATTTAGAAAGTTCTTAGATCATGTTTCCAGCAATACTTGGGTTTTGCTTTGTGGTTGGAACTTTTTTTTCGCGATAGTGTTGGGTTTTACTATCACTTTAATGGGTTTTCCCCTTCTTTTCACATTTCTGGTGCCACTATTTTACCAGATATCTGAAATACTTCTGCACTAATAAGAAGTGCTAGTTGCCCTGGGACAGCATCCAAAAAAGGCACATACATTTAGGGAGGCTGGAAATATCACAGCACTTCCCAAAAATACCAGCTAGTCAATGCAACCACCTTGGAAATGGCGAGCCTGGAAAAGCTGATGGTGGGGAAAGAAAAAAAGGAATATATCATAGTACTTGAGCATGGCTACAACTAGGACTAAAAAAGGTAGTACTTTTTTTTCTATGTCCAGAAAATCCTGGCAAATACAGACTAAAACAGTGCAATACTGAGCTATCTGAACACGTTAATTTGCCACACGATAGAGAATCAGGCCTTCTCTAGTGTTCATTCACCTTCAGTCACACCTTGTTTGCCTTCCTCATGCCCACAACTGGTAAAGCATCAGACAGATCGTATGGTACATCAGAAAGTAACTATGGAGCATGTATTTCTGCTGATGGCAGGGTTTTTTAATGCTCAAGGCACTGGCACGATCAACTCGCATAAATGACAAGCTTGGCTCTACATTATAATTATTTTTAAATAAAAGCATTTTAAGTTCCAGTAAGGAACACGATGCAAGGAAAGGGATCCTAGAAACAATCACACACACAAGTCATTTAGCTACGTACAGTAACATGCAGTCATGACAGAATGAAATATTCATAAACTCAGGGGAGATGAAATTCTGTGTTCATCTATCACAATATGTAAACCACAGTTATAATTTTAAAAATAAAGCCCGTGTAGCCACCTTATTAAGCTGTACAGGCCCTGTTCAAATGATCAGTTGTTGATACTCTCTTTTAATTAAAACAATAGGACAGATTTTACCAAACAGTAACAAACCTAGAAGTATAGGAGGCAAATATGACAAACTCGGGGTCTCCAGTTAAAGATACCTTTTTTTTAAAAAATACCTTGTATTTCTTATGATAATTGCAACCCTAGTCATGCAAAAATGTGGTGTGACATAGTTACTGCATTAATTTATTGCATTGCTGGTTTACATTCCTTCATTGTGTTACTGTTCTCTTACACATTTGTAACAAAACCAAACTATAGTAAAACTAGTTGAGGAAACACGGCCCAAATCCAGTACATGGCAACATTTCTTTTATCCATGTACACTAGGATTGTAATCCGGTTTGGGGTATCTGTCCATTCAGAGAATTACTCGGGTTTCAAGAAAATATAAACGGATGTGTTTTACGGTCTAGCACACAGGGATCGCTCCTTCCAATGATCACCGTATTACGGTGAAACTTAGACATTTATCTGTCTCTGCCTATCACAGACCTACAGCAGAATTCACCGGCTTCGCTTCGGCAAACCCATGCCGAGAAAAATGAATGGCAACGAAGACAGTGCCCACAGACAAAAGCACAGATCAATGCACTTCGCTGACATTATCTTAATGGCAACCTTTTTCCATCCCATCCTCCCCACTTTCCGATCCTTCCAGCGGCAGACATATCCGCACGAAAGGATGCGATCTGACCCATTTCTCGCTGAACTTCGTCACCCGCGGGGTTTTCACTCGGCAGCGAGCAGCCGTCCCCCCGGTCCGCAATGACACAGCAGGGCTGGAGGGACAGGGCGCCCGGG
>NW_010538356.1:0-1191 GCF_000687285.1 Phaethon lepturus
TGAGGTTATGCAGGGAGAAAATTAGAAGGGCCAAAGCCCAAGAAGAACTTAATCAGCCTACTGCTGTGAAAGACAATAAAAAGAAGTTTCTGTACATACATTAGCAACAAAAGGGGGGCTAAGGAGAATCTCAATCCTTTATTGGATGTGGGGGGAAACAGTGACAAAGGCTGAGGAAAAGGCTGAGGTACTTAATGCCACCTTTGCCTCAGTCTTCAATAGTAAGACCAGTTGTTCTCAAGGTACCCAGCCCCCCGAGCTGGAAGACAGGGAATGGGCATAGAATGAAGTCCCCATAATCCAAGGGGAAATGGTTAGTGACCTGTTATACCACTCAGACACACACAAGTCTTATGGGGCCAGATGGATCTGCCCAAGGGTGCTGAGGGAGCTGGCAGAAGTGCTCACCAAGCCACTTTCCATCATTTATCAGCAGTCCTGGCTAACCGGGGAGGTCCCAGTTGACTGGACATTAGCAAATGTGACACTCATCGACAAGAAGGGTGGAAAGGTGGATCCAGGGAAACACAGGCCTGTCAGTCTATCCGCAGTGCCGGGGAAGGTTAAGGAGCAGATTGTCTTGAGCGCCATCACACAGCACGTACAGGACAACCAGGTATATCAGGCCCAGTCAGCATGGGTTTGTGAAAGGCAGGTCTTGCTTGACCAACCTGATCTCCTTCTATGACGTGACCCACTTAGTGGATGAGGGAAAGGCTGTGGATGTTGTTTACCTGGACTTTAGTAAAGTCTTTGACACCATTTCCCACGGCATTCTCCTGGAGAAACTGGCGGCTCATGGCTTGGAACAGGTGTACTCTTTGCTGGGTAAAAAACTGTCTGTCTGGATGGCCGAGTCCAAAGAGTTATGGTGAATGGAGTCAAATCCAGTTGGTGGCAGGTCACAAGCGGTGTTCCTCAGTCTGTCTGGATGGCCGAGCCCAAAGAGTTATGGTGAACGGAGTTAAATCCAATTGGTGGCAAGGTACAAGTGATGTTCCTCAGGGCTCAGTACTGGGGCCAGTTCCGTTTAATATCTTTATAATATCTTTGTTGATGATCTGGATAAGGGGATCAAGTGCACCCCCAGTAAGTCTGCAGACGACACCAAGATGGGCAGGAGTGTTGATCTGCCGGAGGGTAGGAAGGCTCTGCAGAGGGATCTGGACAAGCTGGAGTACAAGGCGCCGG
>NW_010538356.1:1220-3694 GCF_000687285.1 Phaethon lepturus
TCAGTCACAACAGCCCCATGCAACGCTACAGGCTTGGGGAGGTGTGGCTGGAGAGCTGCCTGGCAGAAAAGGACCTGGGGGTGTTGGTTGACAGCCAGCTGAATATGAGCCAGCAGTGTGCCCAGGTGGCCAAGAACATCCTGGCTTGTATCAGCAATAGTGTCACCAGCAGGACTACTGAAGTGATCGTCCTTCTGTACTTGGCACTGGTGAGGCCAGACCTCCAATGCTTTGTTCACTTTTGGGCCCCTCACTATAAGAAGGACGTTGAGGTGCTCGAGCGTGTCCAAAGAAGAGCAACGAAGCTGGTGAGGGGTCTGGAGCACAAGTCTTATGAGGAGCAGCTGAGGGAATTGGGGTGGTTTAGTCTGGAGAAAAGGAGGCTCTGGGGAAACCTTATCTCTCTCTACAACTACCTGAAAGAAGGTTGCAGCAAGGTGAGTGTCAGTCTCTTTTCCCAAGTAGCAAGTGACAGGATAAGAGGAAATGGCCTCAAGTTGCACCAGGGGAGGTTTAGACTGGATATTAGGAAAAATTTCTTCACTGAAAGGATTGTTAAACATTGGAACAGGCTGCCCAGGGAAGTGGTTGAGTCACCATCCCTGGAGTTATTTAAAAGATGTGTAGAACACAGAATAGTTTGGGTTGGAAGGGACCTTTAAAGGTCATCTAGTCCAACCCCCCTGCAATGAGCAGGGACATCTTCAACTAGATCAGGTTGCTCAGAGCCCCGTCCAACCTGACCTTGAATGCTTCCAGGGATGGGGCATCTACCACCTCTCTGGGCATCCTGGTCCAGCTGTGGTGCTTAGGGACATGATTTAGTGGTGGACTTGGTAGTGCTAGATTTATGGTTGGACTCTATCATCTTAAAGGTTTTTTCCAACCTAAACAATACTATGAGTCTATATTTTCCTATGCCTTTAATCACAAAAAAAAAAAAACCCTTCCATGTTTATTGTAGCAAAACCCCATAACTTGCAATTTAAAATTAGGAAGATCATGTTTCTAAATTCAGCCTCTCAAAATCACTTATCACAAGCCACATCACTTTGATAGCCAAAAAAAGGAAAAATATGTAAAATTTATGCAACAGGATTGGTGGTGTTTAACTAAGAGGACAGTTAAGTGAGGACATTACTACATGCTTACCTAGAATAAAGCCACACCAATTCAAGGTGTTTGCGTCCTCTGAAAAATTTTATCTGTAGAGCCTAAGACAGATTTAAGCCAACTGTTCTTGCACTGAAACATCTGAGAATGTTCGCACTGCTCATTTATTTTGTTTTCAGAATTAGTATATTTCAAGTGAAATGTACTCCAAATTAAGATAATCTAGGGTGCAACTGATTCAGAAGCGGGCTTCCACATATCCACGAGTGTTGTTAAAGATCATGAGGTAGGAAAAATAAAGTAGCCCCCCTGCAACCAAACTGTAGATGCAGCTACACCACTATACTTAAAACAAATTCCTCAGATAGGACTTATACTGGCAGAATTCCAATTTTCATTTCCAATATGGATAGCTGTGGAAGGTATTAGGGTTTCCATATGTCCATTATGACATTAAGTGAAAATTTAAATTTTGAGTAAAAGGGTTGTTGCAGGAACTAAGGTTATTTACACAAGTGTGGTTTTTAGTGAGAGGTAAGTTTGTATCAGTTTTGTAATACAAAACAAATAGCCCAAAATCATGGTCACATTTTCTCAGCTGTAACATCTGGGTATAGTAAAAAGATTTTTTCTTTTTCTCTCTCTACATCTCAGCCTGGTTTAAATACCTAATGCCTACCTAATAACACAAATAAAGCTGAACAAAAAGCATCTTCATATTCTGTCTCTAGATATAAACTGTTACTTTTTTTGTAGTGAATTGTTCAAATGAATTTAAGACACGAAAAGCCCAGCTAATTTGCTTGCTGAAAGCCTCTACATTTTCCTTCACTAATTCACTGACAATAAAATCCATTTCAAATACTCTTCACATTTATCTTCTGTCAGTTCTAAACAAGAACTCCTTTTCATTACTCACAGCTTTTTTTGCTCATTGGAGTCAAGTTTGCAGTGCAATTTTAGCAAGGCCAGTTTATTAAACTCATATTTGTTAAATTTTTTCTTATTGTTTCAGAGACCAATAAGTCAACTGCTATAAACACAGTCTCTTTCTTGTAAGGAATAAACAGCAGACAGCTTTTGTGAGACTAAATAAAGATTTAAAGTAACCTGACTGAACTTGCTCTGAAGTGGATCAGAAGCATTCACAGGATCTATTTCAGTGGGGGTTCAGTAACTGCCAGAGCAAGGTAAATAACAAACAGGGCAGGAACTTCTTCAATTATTCTAGATAGATCCAGAAGAGCCACACTTGTATATGGGCTGAAATAAAACAGAACAGTTCAGTATTTTTCTGGTATTACTTTCTTTCTTTCTATTAAAAGGTAAGGTCTTGAAACAAGGATCTAAAACAATTATAA
>NW_010538357.1:0-24915 GCF_000687285.1 Phaethon lepturus
ACGTTCCCCACCATATCCAGTAGGGGATGGAACGTGGCATTTAGAGCTCCCAGAAAAGCCTCACCTAGCCC
Source organism: Phaethon lepturus (assembly GCF_000687285.1). Taxonomy (NCBI): domain Eukaryota; kingdom Metazoa; phylum Chordata; class Aves; order Phaethontiformes; family Phaethontidae; genus Phaethon; species Phaethon lepturus. The sequence continues at coordinate 72 of NW_010538357.1, forward strand.
TGTCTTGTAGCTGGACGGGGTGCCTACAGAATCGGGCGACTACTAACACATTGGTGGAGCAGAGCCACGGTTGTGCCTGCCGGTGTCCTCGGCCTGGTGGAGGTGGCAGCCAATTGACTGACAGCTCATGAAGACAGCATTTCAAACCAACCGGATGAAAGCAAAAGGCTAATTAATAACAAATGGTGTCAGCTCAAAAGTGCTTAAATAGTGAAGGATCTACCTATCCTTGTAGGATAGATCTGTTTGTTTTTAACTTCATGTAAAGTGTTTGAAGTTGTTGACATTTGAACTACCCTGGTTCTGCACAGATCAAAAAGTTTGAGATCAATTTTGATAGCACTCAGCACAGGATAGTTGGTGATATTTCTAAAAGCAATCTTCTCATTTTGGTATGAATTTTGTTAAGTCATCTGAGGAAAATGAATTAGCATCAAAAAATCATGGATGTAAATTTCTATCAATTTGACAATTGTCTTACATTGGGACCTTTAAAATTGTAACCAATACTCTGGACTTAAGGTATTTCTTTTTGAATGACAAAGTATTAAAATAGGTTAATTACAAAACAGAATACTCTCTGTTATTACACCTAGATACTAGCTAGATAACACAGAAAAAAATATGAATTATAAAACCAGGATGTTTTAAAAATTTACTGCAAAGGGAGATATTGGAATCCTCATTCACATACATTTTGGAAGGGAACAGGTCACAATTCTGTATTTGAACATATTTTCCCATTCAGCTGATATTTATCTTGTTTGTGACTTTTAACAGTTTGGAACAACTATGTAAATAATAACCAAAGACTTCCAGCTCCGTCATTTCATATTACAATCATTCTTAATCACTGGTGGGTTTTGCTCCCTGGACTACTCTACAGTTCCCTTTCAAGAGCTCTGCTCTATAATCAGTAATCAGAGCAATGGAAAATTGTTTTCAGCTGGAATAATAGGTTTAGCAAAATAACTTTTGCTGGAGGTCATGGATACCATAAGTCCAAGTTGTGGCTTGCTGATACTTGTGATGACCTCCATACTCCAATTTTATATACTGTGCTGAGGCTCTAACTTTATCTTGCTCAGATTCTTTCTGTTGACCTTTTTTGTTACTGCTTTCCTTTTTTCTAACGCCTACAATCTCTTGTTTACCTCAAAGTGAATTTATATTTTTTTGTTTGTGAAAGGGGGTTGTCATTGACACACATGTTGACATAGACATTTCCCCAGCTGCCCCTCTACTTCTTTTTCTCACTCTCACATTAGTGTAATTAAATATATTGGTTTCAATATCACACCACTTCAGGATGCCTGTCCTCACAGGCTGCTTGGCAGGTTGCATTATTATGCTGAAAAAATTTGCGAGAGCGCAACTAAGAAAGCAGTCATATCCTTGTTGGAGGAACATAGTGCTGGATAGTAGTTGAATGCATCTCTTGCAGAAGAAAACGGGGTTGTCTGGGTTGCAACCAAGCAATAGGCTGCCCATTGTCAACAAGTGAGAAATCCCACTCTGCTGTATAGGCAGTCTTCCCTTCTAATAAAGTATAGCTGTGACTGTTGAAAAGCTGGATGTCTCCTGAATATGGCTGGTTGGAATATAAGATGGCCAGTTTGTAGAGAGTTTTCTGGTACACTGACGTCTAGTCTTGATCCACTACCTGAGTGCTCAGGGACGCACATTTACCAAGGTCTAACCAGACAGAAGAAGGATTCCCAGACTCTCATTTTCTGGTAGAGTTAGGAAATACTCAACTACACTAAGCCCAGAAGCCCTGGAAGCCCTGATCTACCAAACCCAAACTGGTGCACACTAAACCAGGTCTATGTATGGCTCAGATTCCACAGGTCAAGGTTTTACTAGGAAATTTTATATCAAACCATTCTCCTGAGAAGCTCCAAAATGCCATTGTACATGTAAACCAGCAAAAAATTCCTCAATGCTACCTCATTAATTATTGCAGAAAAATAACAGCAGGGAGTATATAATTACGGAAAATCTTCACAACTGTAGCGTATGTTTTTTAGAGTCTTAACTTTCATGCTTTTGTAAGTAACAGATAAATTATTTCATCCAAAGTTAATATCCACTTTGTTTTTTACTTCCTGATTTGGGCATTGCTACTTTTGGATAGTGATTATTCCTTTATCCCATTCCCGTATCACTGACATGCATCATAAACTTCGCTAAGTGGTAAAACTGGTACTAACTTTAAGTCCTTTCTGTGCCGCTGTCTCACAGACTACGACTGATTCGAGCACTAGTGAGAGCAAGAGTGCTGATGAGTATATTATGGTTTCCAAAGAAGAGGAAGGAAGTAGAAGTGCTGTCCTGGAGCCAGCGCAGTCCCTTCAGGCACGCAAGGAGGCAGTGGTGAAGCCAGAAGCTCGTTCTTCTTTGATATTCTCTGACCCACTGATGGGCTCCATTTCAGCCTCCTCCAGCAACCTGAGCTCCAGCCCTGATGACGACAGTAGTAATAACAGCAAAGATTCTGACTTTGCTATTGTCAGCCCACTGGACATCTAAAGAAACAGGTTGGGAGAGTTTGGGAGGTCGATTGTTCCAACTCGGCTCAAATTCCTATGACTCCACGGGCTGGATAGTTCTTTGGATTAGAAGGACAGAAAATAGATAAAGGTAACCCATTTCAGTTGCCAAAAGCCTAAATTAAACAAAATTAAATAATGAAAAAAAGACCTCACACGAATTTGCTACTTTTCAAAAAGAATATATACCTTTTAATAACTGCCTTAAATAAATACCCAGTAAAACACGGTTCTAATATACAGTTATTCTTAGTTATACAGTTATCTTACTTAGGAGCTTTGTTACTATAGAACTGTTGCTTTCTCAAAACACAGAATAGTATATGCTAGGTACCATATGGATTAGGAAATGTGTAGATACTTGGCATCAGACCTGAAGCAGCAAAGACAGCTAGATTTCATATCGTCCTTTTACAAAATATGCTCGACTGGGTTTTCTGAGTAGGAAAGGGTACTGTTCCTTCAGAGACTGTGATTAGAGAAGTAGGGAATGTATATCAGAAAGATTAAAAGCATCAGCCTGGCAGTAAGCTTGTTCTCAGTTGAGGAATCCTAGTTTCTTCATTTTCATCCGTCAGTAGCCTGAGGTGTGTTCAAGGCAGAGGTTTGTGTAGTTGTTCCTCAGCGCTGTCTTACAGGAGAATGTGTGAGAAATTCCTTGAGAACGGGGACCTATACAACAGAGCCTTATTTCCCTTTGCCTACTTTTTTCCCCTTGAGAGTTCCCAGTTCACCTCTATGTACTTTTACTCTCCCTGGCATGAATTATTTTTTATTTTACTGAGACTACCACGGTTAAAACAGTAGGTGCAAGGGAAATTATAGTATTTCATAGTATAGACCTGAGCCAGTTGAATTAAAACTAGCTTGAGAATGATAACTTACCAGGGAAGGGTGCAAAGTGAAATGAAATGTTCATAATTAAAAGCACTTTATGTCTCATTACTATTATCTTCTGTAGACTCTGTTTACATATATACTTATACGATCTCCACATTTCTAGACAAGAAAAACATAATGGTGCAGCAGCATTAACCAACAGAAAGTTTCTAATTAACTCCAGAACTTGTTCTTCTATGGAAAAGTGTATTTCTTTCACATCAAGTACAGTACATCTAAAACCAGTTTTTTCAAGTAGATGAGGGGTGGGGTGGGGGGTGGGGGGGTACTCTCAGATGCCTTTAAATTCTGTTGGGATTCACAAAAGCAAACCGGTGGTGAGTGGATGCCTCCTCTTGCAGGACCTACACAGAGCTAGCTTGAGGAAGGAATGCTAGAAAGTCGCTCTATAAAAGCAGCAAAAAAATTTGCTTTATTTACTTCTAGGATACATATACATTATACCGTGCAACAACTTCATAATTGCATGGCAAAGCTTGTGTTTGTATGGAGTTAAGAAATGGTAGTTATTTGCTGCTTAGTCTGTAATTGTAAATGGAGTTAAGTACCGTATTCCAAAGATGAGGTGACATGTAGTTTGCTGGTCTTAGATTTTACAAGGTCTGTGTCAGTGACTGAATTGAAGAGAGAATTATCATGTAATTACATGGTAGCTGCCATATCCTTACGTGTTCAAAAGTCGCCCTGTAGTTCTTCTGAGATTATTTGTGCCTTGAAAAATGATAGAATTCTAGAACGTTGTGAGCAGGCGTAGCACCATACCTCTCTGCAACAGAGTGATATGAACAGGCAGATGACTGTTCAGATGAAAGATCTTAAATGCATAACATTTCAGAGAGGTGTTTATTTTGGTTTCATTTTAAGCTTCGTAGAAAATCACTTTGGAATTCAGCATGCATGCCTATCTTCAGGTTTGTTTTATGTCCCTGAGTTTGTGTGAATGCCAGGGGATTAGGTGGCTGTTTTTTTATTTAGGTCTTTCAAGCTTTTCTAGCTTTAACCCATTCAGCAAGGCTTGTGCCACACCACCAACAAAGGGGAATCTGTTTAAGAAGTACCTGTGGAAAGAGGAGAGAAATATTCTGGGGACAGAGAGAAAAGGTTTATATTCTGTGATACATAAACCTTCAAAGATTCCAGTACTTTGGCAGGGGAAAATGTTTTTACTTCTTTTTTGTTTTTTTAAGCATCAGTCTTTTGATTTCTGTTCTGGTTGTTTGTTTCAGGGATCACATGGCTCTTTTCTTGAACAGTCTCATTGCCAATGGAAGAGCATTTATTTTTATAAGTTAGTTGTATCTTTATCATTGCATATTTTAAAACAGCACTAAAAGTATATAAAGATTTTGGGAGCTTCTAACAAGTTTTCACAAATCAGTGAATACCGATGAGCTGAACGCCTATCGTGCCATGGGATATGATAAAAATCTTCAGAAGCAGAGAGATGATTATACAAATAAGATCAGAGCAAATTCCAGTAAATGAATCTGCTTTGGTTATACCATGTCTTTCCACATCTCAACTATGTTGTCTCTGATACTTGATCATAGTGCGGAGATAGAATTTTGTATATTCATTAAGTTAGAAACTTGTAAGTTAGACAAAATATCATCACCCTGTCTTGTGTTATGTTAAGAATGTACCGAGAAAGAAATTGTCATTTAAAAGACAAGATTATTCTTTTTCTCTGAAGATGACCTGCTCATAATGTTCATGGATAACAATAATCAGATAGAAAAATTATATGCATTACGAATTACTGATGAAAACTAATATGGGATTAAGATATGTATCTGAGACTGTTGTACTGTATCTCACATCTGTAATTTATGACTGTTTAAAGTCTCTTGCATGTCATGTCAGTTGTATGTACTGCAGAAAGGCAGTATCATATTTTGACTGGGTATTCATTTAGTTGTGGAACTTTGGATCTTTACTCTGGAAGAACATCTAGCCCACTTTATTAAAGAAAGATTTAACCAATTTTCTGGGCTGTGCTTGTGCTGTTTTCTCAAAAAGGAGGGAAAGCTTTTTGACTAGAATACTGGAAGTATGATTTGTGAGAACAGGGGTGATTAAAAACTTTAAAACTATCTCATTATATAAGCACAATGGTTATTAATACTTTAATCAGATTTTATATATATGATCCAGGGAATAAAACTGCATGTCATTTATCTCACCCAAACAACATAGAACATTTCCTATTTTACCATATTTATTGTATCTGAAAATAACAAACCAGGCTTTCATATGGTGTAACTTTTCTGCAGTTTCGTGAAACTTGGTGTAGTTACATCATTGTCTCTCAGTCACAGTCCCACTATCTGTACAGTACTTTTCTGAATCTCAATACTTATTTCACATTCTTAAATGTTTTCCTGTGACTCTCCAGTATGTTCTTCTCATTAGATGGCACTGAGGCAGCTATTTAAAGATTAAATTTCAGATTTAAGGTATATTTGTGCCTGGCAGTTACAATGTCATCTGTTCAAATATGGACACAGCAATCGTAACGGGAACAGATTTCCGAGTTCTGGGCGTCAGCCCTTAAATAATACTTTTGATTTTGTGCTGCATATGTTGGTCTTGAGTGAATGTCTGTAATGGTTTATTAGATTTGAAAAGGTGCAATTTTGTAAAATAAACTTTATTTGGCTACAGAATAGTAATTATACCGTCTCATAATCTGTGCTGTTCTTTTAAGAGCGATTATATACAGTCTCTGCATTAGTGTTTCCTGTGTCACTGAATCTGCTAGACTCCCACTTCAGCAGCTAGCTAAATTTAGAGATGAAAGAGCATGAAAGAAGGTCATCAGAGAAACAGCAACTTGAAACGTGCATATAGGCAACTTGTTTGCCTGCTGCTCGCAATATATTTAACTGCTAAAATGGTGAGGGAGGTTTATGCGAAGTGCATAACCCCAGAAACAGACGATGAGCCGGAAGGGATGCAGCATGAGACTGTCTTGAACTACAGATTCTTTTAGCTAGGTGTAATCCAATAATTATAACTCAGCTGATAGCACTAGTATTGTATCAGAGCAATTTGGTCCCACACTGCTGAAATAAGTGCAGTAGCTTAAATAAACAAACAAACAAACAAACAAACAAATAAATAAATGACACACCACCCCAGAAACAGGCAAACAATATTGCCAAATACAAAAAGCTGTATTTCTCTCCAGACAGATATGCAGTATAAGAAGTGTTTTCTAAAAAGTGCTTCAGGTAGCACTTGTGTACCTTGTTTGATTATGCCAAGAGGTTTGTGCAAACCTGTCTTTCTTTTTAACTTGCAAAAGCCTAGCTGATGCTGAGATGCAGGAAGCATTAAAATGTATCAGCTGCAGAGGGAAGACACTGCAGTTCCATTTTCTGTGAATGCTAAGAATTTGATCCTTCAAATCCCACTGATTTAACACTTTCACTATCTTCCATGGTGACAACACAAAAAACCCTGTAAGCATTTCCAGAAACCCTGTGGGAACCACGCAACTTGAGTTGTCACGTGCGGTCGCAGAGCTTCGAGCTGACAAAGTTTTCACAGCTTTGCCTTTCACTGTAAGCTTCAGGGACTGTGGTGAGATTGGGTTTGTCTGAATTTTTAACTAGCACAAAGAAGCGTTCAAAGATGCTATAAATTATCATGTCAGTTTCTGAGACCTTTTGGAATATAAATTGCTACATAGTTTTGAGATGGAAGAAGAGTTATCACAATATCTTGATTTTCCACCTGCTGTGTTAATTGAATCCAGGGGATGGGGAATATAGTAGCATTTTCAGATCAGCATTAAATTCCCTTTTAAAATAAGAGAAAATAGCAAGCAAACAGATTATTAAAAGGCAGGTTGTCAGAGGTGTCATATAGCTTGCTGGATAATATTTACCTCTGTGCAATACTTAAGAACATGCATCATTTTTATCCATGAACAGGGGGACTTGCAACAGCTTGGAACACATGGCAGAAAATGTGCATGAATGTCAGCCTGTTCTTAAAAACATTTTTAAAGCTCCAAGGAATTAAAATACATCAAAATGGTAAAAAAAAAGTTTAAATACACAAAAAGCTTGTGTATTTAGGCTTGCAAAAATGATCAGGTGTCAATAAAACTTCACCTAGTTTAGAAAAGTGTTAAATTTTCTTATTAAAATATGGCGACTTTATTGCTTGTTCCACCGTGCAGATTACCATTTACCACTGACACTGCTGCCTGGACTGCTGCAGTATTTGCACCTATAGCCAGTGTAATACCGGGGGTTTGAACAGTATTAGGGTCAGCTTTGGTGTGAGCAACTGAATTGTTATTTTCTCCAGTTATTGCCTTACTTTCTTACTACTGCCTCACAGTCCCTACCTGTGCTTGGTCCACATGTGTCTTTTCTTATTGGTCTTTGACTGTAAGGTCTGCAAGTCTTTTGGCATCACATGTGCATTGCACGTGCAGCGATGAAACTCCAGCCGCCAGGTGATACCACAGTGTGACTTATAAAGGCACCTAAAGGTAGGAGTTTGGGACCACGATGAACTTGTATTTCAGAATTGTGCTTCAGACCAATAACTTTCAAAATCTGGAGAAAATTAATTCCAGTATATGAGCAATGAACTGCACATGTTTACTGAGTTGTGAAGAAGTTGTGATGGAGGAACTCCCCAGCAGACTCTCTTTCCAAACTCCTTTTGTTCTCATTTCCCACACTCAAGCCCATCTGGCAGTTTTGTGATACCGGACGTAACCCATAAAAACTTCAGCTGTTTAATCTTCTTGAATAAATGAATTCTCAGTCACTGTGATCAAAGTTAGCTGTTCATCATCTGAGGGCTCCAGTACCCTTTGCCTGCAGGCTGCCCAACAGCCCAACCAGTGGGCTCCTTGTTCTCGTGTAAAATCTGAAATCTTATGAAAATCTCACAATGCTTATACAGCAGGTGGTATCCATATTCAGTCCTCATAACGTCCCTGTGGTAAGTTTTATTGCCTAATATTTTCTCTATCCACATTTTCTTTGTAATTCTTACAATTGGGAAAAAAATAGAAGAAAAATACTGGCTTGGCTCAAAAACGCTTTGCTTTTTCTTTGCTTCCTCTCTTGGTAAAGTATCTTTGCTGAGGATTTTTGGTTCTTTTATTTGTAGAATAGCCTATCTGTATTTAAACTGGTTATGAGATAGGTAAAGTTCTGATATGTTTTGTCTTAAACATGCTGAAACAAAACATTGATTTCTCCAAAACTTTTCCCACACTGAGTAAGTGGAGCTTGAGTTAAGCACCAACTTTACAAAACTATAAATGGGAATAGTTTATATTTTCAATTTCTAAAAAACACATTTTGGTAACCGTACTGGACCACAACTGGGCAAATAATACACTTACCAAGCTATGCTATTTGTTTGGGTTTTTTTTAAATTGAAAAAATTCAGTATTCCCCCTGGCGAGACCATGAAGAGGGAGAGCAGACTCAGGCCCAGGAGGCTGATACAGCATGGTGCTAGAAGTTGTCCATGTTCCTCAGGAGGGGCCATGGCTGTATTTGGGGCAGGGTGCTCCTGAGCACAGGGGAAGGTGGCCCGTGGCTTATTCAGATCAAGGTGTGTTTCTTTTGCATCCAACATCTGCTGGCCTGGGTAACCACGCGCATCAATGGTTCGTCGCCAGGCTTGGGGTGGCAGTGCAAGCCAGCAAGTCAAGGTAATGCAAATGCTCTCCAGAAACAATTCCCCACAGCAGCTACCAAGGGGAATTTTTTTAGTTATTTTTGATAAGAGGATCTGTTAAAATTTGTGAGTTTTAGAAAGACTGACAGAGGATTAAGCTTATTAAGAGCATTTTGCATATCAGCTACATTGCTGCCGCGGTGACTTAGGGTAACTTGGATGCTGGGGAGAGCTTCCTCTCCCCTCCCACTCAGTCAAAATATCTCTGTGCTAGCACCTGCTCATCTCTGCTGATGGCAAGTGTGTCCTGATTTAGGACACCCATAAGAAAAGGGTCCTTGTCCTATTCAGGGTCCCTGGAAACGCTCCCTGCAGACACAGCCCGTAAGCACTCCTTGGTCTTCAGAGATACCGGGCACTGGCTGTGCTTTCGACTTGTGGGTACGGATGGTTGTGCATAAAACATCTGCGTTAAAAGTGTTTTTACGCCTCTGCTGCGAGCAGTTTACCACAGATCCTCCCTGCCGGCTCCTGCCACAGCTGCTAACGGTGCTCAGTCATGTAGCAAAGCCCAGCAAGGGCGGCGGCGGCGGCGGCCTTCTTGGAAGTCATCGCCTTGGTTCAGGGACAGCCTCGAAGAGGACTCGGAAACCACCTGGTGCCCCGCGCCGGGGCAGGGACTCGGTACTGTGACCTGGGACGCAGCCTCACCGAGACCGCTAGCGGCGTACAGACGGCACGCACCCGGCCCTTCCCCGCTTTGCAGCCACTGCTTTGATTTGGGGGGACCCATGGCGCGTTTGGCACCCACCCTGCAGCGCGCTCCCCGCCAGCCTCCTCCCCAGGCTCCGCTCCCCGGCCTCTCAGCATTAGCAATCGCGTTTCGGGGCTGCTGTGGCGGTAGTGGCAAGTTTGCAAAGGCTTTCGGTGTGGGTGGGCACTAAGCCTTACACAGGCTGATGTATCTTGGTTCTCTGGCACCCGTGTGTCCTCCAGTTAGGCTACAGCTGGGGAGAAAGGTTCCCGTTTTGGTCGTAATCGGCTTCTTCCTGAAAATCTTCACAGAATTGTTCTTGGGACTTGAACTCAGCAAGACCTTTCGCCTTTTGGGGTGTTCTTCACTCTTTCAAGGCCAGGCAGGTGTTGGGTTTTTTTCCTTCTTTCAAACGTGCAGAGACCCACCTCCTGGTGACAGGCACAGTTCCTCTCAGGTGCTGCTCTGTGCCACGGCTGGTGGCCGCAGGTCACCAGCGTGCCACCGAGGCCCGCTTCAGTGGGGACGAGTGGCACCACCGGCGATGGTGGGGCAGGTCTGCACCCGAGCAGGTGGAGCAGCGGCCCTCGCCCATCCCATGCACACCCCAAAACCCAGGCTTTGCCACAGGCTGCGCCAGCCGTGAGCCGGGGAGCGCAGCCTCCACGTTTCTCCTCCAACCAGGCGCTTCGATGAGCGGAGCGTGAAGAACCCCGTTACCAAAGGTCCCGTGCAGAGCGGTGCCCGGGCCAGGCGCTGCCCCGCGGCCTGCAAAGGCCCAGCGGCAGAGCGAACCTGCGCCGACCTGGATCAGCGTTAAAAGTAGATCTCGAGATACAAGACCAGAGAGAGGGCAAAGGCTAAGCGTAAGCTCAGAGCCACTGCTGCCTTTTGCATTTGAACAGATTTTTTTTTAAACAGTAAACAAGAAGCTAATATCTGATTAGACTGTTCTTATGGAGTCCAGGTTTTAGCACCATAATTCTGTTGCACTCAGAGTTCCCCTGAATTTCCTTATTTTACGTTTCATATCGTTTAATGAAAGTGGCTAAGAGATTTTGCTGAAAATGCTTGTGCAATATTGATTAGGAGGATAATTTTAGGAATGTTTGGCAATGAGAACACATTTCCAGTTTCATAAAAAGTACTTTTTTTCTAAAAAATGTTATATAGCATTTTGTGATTTTGTGGCTTGCCTTCTCAGCTAAAGATCGATGATGAATTTTTCAAAATAAAGGTGTGGGAGGGAAAAAGAAACTAACTGTACCATGATAATGAGGGGAGAGTGTGAGAGCAATGTGAAGACTGTTGACTCTAGTTGCCTCAAAACAGATTTACAAACAGCTCAAAGAATAAATTTAAATACACATGAATAACAAATGCATTAGTCACATTAATGTTTAATGAAGTGTTTATGAAATAGCAGCTTTGTAGCACTGTCCCTTCAGGAGTAATCACTAAGATGGATCTGATAGCACATTCTTGTTTTCCTTTGTCCAGTATATAGGCTGCTTAGGAAGGGAGCTGAGGATAGGATACCCATCACTGCTCCCAGATTTACAATCAGTTGGAGGAAGAAAGTTAGAAATTCTCTTGGAGTATCTCTCTGCTTTGCCAGATGTTACTTTACCTGCAGTAAATTCATAGAGGCCATTAAAATCAAAAGTAGAGCCCACGCCAAGCTTGGACTTTCACACAGCTCTTAGCAGGAACAGTACAAGAAACGGGGGCTGAAAGAGGGATTCAACTCGTGACGAATGGAGACTGCCAAGCACTTATCATTTAATCGTCCCAAGGCAAGGCAGAGCACTGCCTTTTCTGCCCCACTTTGGACACTTGCCCATGCTGTTTGTCTTCCTTAGATGTGACTAGGAAGTCTGAGATTCTCCAAGAACAAATACTGCAATCTCTGCTCTAGTCTCTATGGTCATTATGGAAACAGGGAATATGCTGTGCTTCCATCCCAGCTGCATCAAGGTCTACCAGCTACCCAAGTGTCACACAGAGTCAAGGAGGCAAATACTTCTGCTTTGCTATAAGAGAAAACCAATGTGACAAGTCATCAGCAAGCTATAAGTCTTGACGGACAGTCAGTGGACAGAGCTGCACTGAGCAGGAGCAGGAGCTGGTTGATCTTTGGTTTGGTTGTGAGCCCATGTAATCCGCAGGGATAGCGTGGGCTAGTGGGTGGGATGCTGACGTGGGACCAGACAGAGTGGACGTCTGAACGGGTTAGGTGCCTAAATACCAGTGAAGCAGATATTTGGATTTAGTAGCTGAAGTGTTTTGTTGCTTCTGAAAATACTGCTGGCAGCTTTGGAAGTCTTGTCTTAACTGTTCTGTATATCATGGTCCAAGCTCTGTAGAGTATAATTATAGTTCTTCTCTAATTTTGCAATAATGAATGTATGAAAAATTGTATCCTCTGCTGCTAAAGTAATGGGGACACCTTGCTTTACTTCAGATTGATAGTTGGAGTGGGTTTATTGATTATGGCATTTCTGACAACTATAAACTTCGAAATGAAAGAAAATGAGTTGGCTGCAGAGGTAAGTTTTAAAGGTACTATAGATATATCATTAGCGTCACATACTTGTTTGTATAAACTCTGCAAAAAAAAAAAAAGCTGCAATGGCTCAGATGCTGAGAGCATACCTGCTACTCTCCACTTTGATTTTCTACAGAACCAAGATTAAGGACATGTTTGAACAATGTCCTGGATCAAATAGGTACATGCAACAAAAGTAATCAGATGAGACTAGGTTTGCTACATTTAAATAAAGTTGCTGCCCCAACAAATCATTCTGTGACTGCAATAACTCTCTGGGCATGGAAATATTGACTGATAGATTCGTGACTTCTAAATTTTCACTTGCCTATGTGTACTAATGCAGAGACTATAGACAGTGCCTATTCTTTTCCCATGACTTGAAAAGTAATTCATGCTCTAGGTTACCTTTGTGGTTTTTGACAATAAAGGCTGGACTAGCTTTATGCTCTCATTAAGGAGAAAATCCAGCACAGATAAAAAAAGAGTGTTGGACACATCAGCCTCTGCACTGTTACGTGCCAATTTAGCCAATATCATGTAGTGCAATCTCTCTGCAGCATGAGAGAATGAAAGAATATAGAGCAGGTTCTTTTCCTTAGCGTCCTTCACAAAGTACACCTCCAGATCTCTGCAATTCAACCTATTCGACAAGAAGGAAGAAGTAATTCTGTGTGTATGTGTGGTTTGTTATTTTGGGGTGTTTATTATTTTTACATAAAAGTGCTGAACTTTATTTGAATTCATTAGTTCATTTACTTTGTGGGAGAGGAAGTTTCCTGCAGAAAAAAAATGAGTTGTAGAAGTCTGTGCAGAACAAATATGGCATGCTTTGGTGTTTGAATCTGGAAACCAAGATTTCTCCTTTTAGAAAGTCTGAGAAAGAATACCAATGAACTCTTACATATGCGATGACTTTAAATAATCTTCCTTGGGCTGAAAAGCTCTAACCTTAACAGAGGACCTAGTATTTTTGGGGAGCACAAGCAAGCCTTTATGCAAGGATGAAGGGGTTTTGGACAAGGATGACCTGTCCAAGATCAAAAACCAACATACTCCCAATTGGTTTGAAACATTTTGGCAGTTGCTATATTTTAACTTGTTCCCTTTGTATGTAATGGAAACCTTCACTAAAACAACAAATAACTAGCTTGCAATGTTTATCTGGCCTTAAATGAGATATTAGCATCGTGGTATTTGACAGTCATCATAATCACAGAGAGGACTGTTCCTTCGGCTATTAACTGCCTTTAAAAAGCAAATCCCTCAGTGTGCCTTTGATACAGTAGAGTTTTTAGGATGCAAAGAACTTACTGTCAGATGGTTGACATTGCCAAACCGGTCTTTTACAATGATCTTCACCTGCCAATTGCTATGTTAAAAACAGCTGCCTGCTCCTCCATATCTGAGCATCCTAGGTAGCGACATCCCTAATGGACCTCCCAATCTCTATCTTATCTGTCTTCTTATGGTAAAAGACAGAACTCAGCACAGAGCACAGACACTACTTTGTTGGAACTAATTTTCACTTCTTTTGGGGAGGAGGAGGAATAGGAGGACTTCCTTTATGATGGAGAAGAATCTTCCCAACATTGCTAGAGTTGTTAGAGACCTGTGTCCAAGAGCATCACTGGAAAGCATTCCCTAAAGATCACAGCTGGAGTTTACCTCACCCCTGGAGGTAAAACCCCTCCAAATCTGTTTTGGAGCTACAAACTATAAAAATGGAATGACAATTAACATGCTTTTCTTGCTTTTACTTTTTTTTTTTGTTTCCCCCAATTCTTTTCTGCTACCTTTTTGTTGCTGTTTTTATTGAGTTTCTTTCTTACAAAATACCCAATTTCATTACCAAGGGTATGATGCTCTTGCCTTTCAGATAGTATGATAAATAACATAGATCAGGGTACTTTTAGTGGAGAAACAAAACACCTGCTGAGAGTGTCCTTGATGATATACTGAAAAGTATGATGTCCTTCAGGATGTGGGGAGATGTCGTTCTTGCATGTTATCTTTCTGTATTTCCTGTAAGGCTCAGCATGTTGGTTGGAGTAAACAAGGGTACACCCAGACCGTTGCTGCAGGTTATTATGAGTTGAAATAGCAGGTAGTTCGTGTTATTTGTGTACAAAGTTTCAGTTCCTTACTAGAGTACCAAATCTTGAAAATAGGCTTATACACCTCTGAGGTACTTGGGAACAACACGTGTTTCTCTAGGAAAGATTTCTTAGGTAAATACAGATCCTTATGCTTTGATTATAAATTCTGTACATTGAATAATTTATGTTGACCAGGATTCTCAAATAAAACCAGTGAAAATGCAAATAATGCTTGTCCCTTTTCATGAAAAAGCTTCTAAGAGCATATAAATATTTTGTTAGAAGCTCCATTTCAGCTGACAGACCTCCAGAAATTAGGGCACTGAGCTGTAAACTTCACATCCTGTTTTTTTCCTTAATACCATCTGGGGAAAATAATAGAATCTAGGCTTTACTGTCTTTCCACAGTTCATACACGAGCTAATGGTGCAAGCAAAAATGCTATCGCTTGCTTTGTTGTGTTGAGCCTGTCACCATTCATGTGAAGCCTAAACCTTGTATTAATCTCTGAACCGTGCTGGCTTTATTTTCAAAGCAGCAGTTTTGATTTAAAAGCTATATGTGACTTGAGGTTCTGGCTGCCTGAGGCTGCTGTGGTCTACAGGTCCCCTCGCAGTGGCCATATGTCACCCATGTCCTCACTAAAAGACGCCCTGGCAGGAGAAACACAGGCAGGAAACTTCAGCTCTGGACTTTCTTCTTCCCAGACATTGCGGCCATATCAATACCATGGAAATTTTTGAGATCCTTTGTAGATCTTGTGTGTTATATTGACAAATAACAGATATTTCCTCTAGACTCTCCTCAAATTACTGACATACACAAGCCAAGGAACTGCGTATTTCACAGCCTCTGCGATACAGTGGTTGCAGCCTTGTTACAGGAAGAGGAGACCTATTGATGCTCTTTTTGCAACAAAAGATTCAGATGTTGCACAGAGGAAACAGCAAACCCATCAGTACTGTTACCTAATTCTCTATCCTTCTGAAAAGCAAATAAACTTCTGGGTCTTTTCAAAATGCAGCAATGGGATAGTTCATGTTTTCCATCTTGGCCCGTGTTTTCAGAAGAAGACTCCCAAGCGGTTACTGCTAAGGAGTCAAGCTTTCTTTTTTAGATTTAATGTAACAGGAATAATATTAATGGGTTTTGAGTTTTGGTTTGCTCATTAAGCAGTCAGCAGGAGCTCACTAAATGGAGTACAAACTCACAGTTATTACATTATCACTTAATTATTCGGATCTGACATCACTGCATCTTCACAGCAGGCACCCTCGCAACTCAGAAAGGGGCGCGTTTCACTTCAGCTTTGTACGTTTTGACAAAAATAGGATAACGGGAGTGGCTGGAGGCAGCGCTGGGGTGGACTGATCCTACCTTACTGTGTACAACCTTTTATGCAAACCAGCCCTCAGCGCAGCGCGTGAGCCACGGGAAGTTGTTGTGAAATAGGGCAGCTATGGGGGAGAATAATCAGGGGAAAGGAGATGACAGTAAAAATGTCACGTTGCTGTACAACTGTACATGCCGAGATATTTTTAGGTTGTTAGGTTGATAGAGAGGAAGGGTGGAATCAGTGGTTTTGCGGTGGTAAAAAAGGTGTTCCGGTAAATTTCCTGAAATCTCTATTCTTTTGTTGATCCACAGGTAAAACACGTTTAAACACCGTGAAGCTGCTGGTTTTACATGAGTTAGTTTCTATTATAGCCTCCTATGGAGTCCTTGGGGAGTTAGCTGTTTCTGGAGTCTTTCCCAAACACAAACCTGTCAAACAGCTAGGCGATAGCGATACAAACCAGGTTATCCCACCTCTCTGCAGAGCAGGGGTACAGGGGGATGCTGTTTCCTGGCAGAATCTTTGAGGTTTTATTCTCATGGTAGAAATTCAATCACTCTTCTCTCAAATGTCAGGTGTGGCAAAGGCCAGATGCCATGCAGTGTAAGATCTCAGCAGAGTCTCTTTGTACAACAACTACGGTGCCAAAGCCCGTCGTCGTTCAGGCAGTAAAATTGGGGTCCTGGTGAAGTAGGGTGTGATTCACGGATTCAGCTCTGCAAGGCTATGCTCCAGCTCACCACACAAAATGTGGAAGAGCAACAAGGAAAAGAGCCAGGAATACTCGGCTCAAGGTTTTTTGTTGTTCTGTGGAGAACAGGGGTTTTTAGTGCTTTCTCATGAGAAAAGCAAAAATCTCTTTGGGCAGAATTGTCCGTATGGAAGTGGTTGGCAGGTTTACTCAGCAGCACATACCTGCAAAAAAGTGATTGCTTGCAATATAAGGGAACAACTTTTGCAGAAAGTCCTGAACATAAAATTTTTAAGCATCTTGTATTCAGTGTTAAGAATACACCATGACATGGGAATTTGTACTCGCCATAGCGAGATGGAGACCTGTGAAGATTCTGGCAATGACTTTACAGACTATGTTTGTTGCTGTGTCACTCTGCGATTTAGTGATAATTTTAAAAGCTGGATGTGCCAATGCAGAAACAACTTTCTCCCATTGATGTTATCAAAGTGCCTAATTTTGTGTTGAGCCTATGGATCTGGGTTTGGGAACTTGCAGCCACCAAGGGACCTGTTCACCCCCTTCTCTTCCTATTTACTTTTGTGTCCATCATTGCCTTATTGCAGTTAGCAAGGCAACACATTGTAATCCAGGAGGTCATTACACTTGCTACAATCCAAAAAGCCTTGGTTTGTTTAGCAGAAATTACTCATGTTTTCTATTGCCAGAAAATTGTCTGAGAAGAGAAAACTAGGAATGGGGGGGGGAAATACAGACAAACTGCTAGTAAGACATAAGGCTTGAGAAAATGGCTCTGATATCTTGCAGAATATTGACTATCACAGAAGAGTAATCCCCCATCTTGTATATACAGTTTGAACTCTACCTACCTAAGACATTACTGCCTGGTATGATTTCACTAACTGAGGGGTTTGGGTCTTTTGGGTGTTTTGAGTAAAATTTAGAACTTTTTGAGTGTCTTATAGAGTAGAAAAACATAGGAGGTACATTATATCACTGATATATTACGGAGTAGTCTGCATACTACTTCTATGGATTCTGTGCTAAAACTCATGGGCTTTTCCTGAGGAAAATGTCCTCTACATGCGGCGCAGCTGAGCAGCAGGTCTGGCTTCTGCCAAGCAGCAGCAGGAGCAGCAGGAGAAGCAGGAGCACTACAGTCTGGTGCATGCACACAGGGGTTATGAACCCCACAGTAGCTTTCTTTAAAGAGATGCCTTCATTGCAAATTTAACCTAGATGATTGGCATGTGGATGTAAAGACCTGGAATAGCTAAATTCAGGTGTAAGGAAATGCGCTGTAAAACTAGCATCCACACTGTCATCATATTCAGTCTTTTGGGGCTTAAGACATTCTGGAGCCACAGTATCTTCTTAACATCAAATGACTCAAAGTCATCCTATGACTTCTTTCCCCACCCCTACAATGTTGGGGGTGTGTTGATAAAATTGTCCAGCGACGTAGGAAAGCATGATCTTAATTCAATTATTTATTCAATAAACAGTTTCTGGCCTTCTGTCTATAACTTTGCTCCAATGGAAAAAAGCTATAAAGAGCCCAGGATGGTAACGACCTGTGCTAGTATCTGGCATCAACACAAATCTATTTTTGAGAAAAGGAGGAGGTGCCTGATACACTCAAGACTTCTCCTTTTCTGCCACTGCTCCAAGTGTACCTACTTACCCCATAGAGAGATTACTGTTCACCCATCACAGCGGCCTTCACAGGAGGAGGTTTGTTACATGGAATATACCAGAACGGTGCCAAAGCATACCAGAAATGCATCATTAGGATTTTAACTTTTTTTTTCTTTTCTTTTTTTTTTTTTTTTTTGCAGCTGCTGCTGTTCAGAAGTTGGTGTTACCTGTAGATGGGAAAAACAACTAGGTGGAGAGCAGTGTTTAATAATCAAAGTGCATAAGTGATACCAGGAGTGGTATTTTTCTGACTTTCAAGTTTTCCACAATGTTTCCACAATGATTTTGTAACATCACTCTGCTCCTTTAGTTCATTCCGCTCCGCTGTCGGTCAGAATTATGACTTGTGGCCTTTTAGGGCTGTGACCACTGTTTCCTGACTGTGCATTACCCCGAGCTGTTACAGAGGAAGCCTGGTCTTCATTGCTTACATGTGGGCAAAGCGATGGCTAATTGAGCTCTTGTCATCTTTGCTGCAAATGAGACTTCTGCATTCAGGAGCTGTAGTCTCAAGAGCACTATTAATCATCTTAAAG
This sequence comes from Phaethon lepturus, assembly GCF_000687285.1. Classification (NCBI taxonomy): domain Eukaryota; kingdom Metazoa; phylum Chordata; class Aves; order Phaethontiformes; family Phaethontidae; genus Phaethon; species Phaethon lepturus. Next base: position 18,847 of record NW_010538357.1, read on the forward strand.
TGTCCCTTTTACCACCGGCCCAGAGTAATGTAGATGATTGATCAAGAAACATTGCGAGGGAGGTGAGTGTGTGAAAAGGATCCAGCTGAGAGATATGCCTACAGCCGGTGGATAAAAAACGAAGGAAAACTTGCTTTCTCTGGATTCATGTTTAGTGCTACTAAATGCCTAAAGAAAATTAACATACCTACCTAAAATGTTCAAATATTAATTCTTTCCCTCGTATAGATGGAGTTGCCTCTAAAATACCTGGGTGAATTGAAGCAGGGACCTCCAGGAAGGTGGCCCTCCCCTCCTGTAGCACGAGGAAGGGCAGCCCCACCCTGATCTTCTCACCGCTCCTCCCCACTTTGTCCTTCTGATTTATTCCTGAGAGGCTGAGGCCAACATGGCGGTGATAATTACGTGCTGACTGCCTTTATTAACCTTCAGTGACCGACCCGCGTTGCTGCGCCGGCAGGAGGCCCCCTCCCCACATAACAGGGAAGTGACAGAGGTGCTGCTGGGGCCCCAGTGGGTGTCTCGCACGTGAGAGCAGCCATCTGTGCTCCCTGTTGATCTAACACATGTAAAACGTAAAATTAACATGATGAAGGCAGTCAGGGGCAGGTTAATGTGGAGGCAGAGACAGGCTTTTTCTTCCCCTGTTCTTTTATTCTACTGTTGTTTTACCATGATTCTTTAAAAAGGTTTTTATCTGCTCATGGTGACGCTTCTGAACAGGGCTGCTACTGTTCTACCAGAAAACTCTGACGTGCTTCTTCAGGGTATTTAATTTTGGCACAGGAATCTCACGTACGGCAAGTTACAGAGCTGTTACGAGCAGGAGTGAGTGCACTGTGGTTCACATCCTCTGCGCTTCAAGAGAGCCCGGGCTGAATCCCACAGGAAATGTAGGAGCTGTTTTCCAAACAGGCACGGCTAGAACGGAGAAGCGAAGACCTGAAGGGCACGGCTGGCACGTCCCACTCCAGCAGAGAGCGGACAGGCAAATGTAAGCCTCTTCTTTCCCCTCTCTCCACCAAAGGGTGCCCTTCCCAATCCACTGGCAAAGGGCTGGAACTGATTTTTGCCCTGAGGAGGAAGAATACAGTTCGGACGGCCTGCTAGGCAGAACAGATAGGTGCTGCAGCCTGTTCCCAGCCCTTCCTGGCATCTGTGGGGAAAGCAAGGATATTGTTTCCCTCTCCTTCATTCACCTCCATCAGTTGCTTTCATGACCAGCTAGAACACTGCTTGGTTTTGGGGTTTTTTTTGCCTTTTGCTCTCCGCATAGAAGTCTTTCCACCTGAAGCTGAGTGGGATTATTCGTGATAAGTTCCTGGTTGCTTTAGCTTTCATTTCTTTGTTGCCCTGCCTGAGCTGATTGTCCGTAAAAGATAGCTTTGTTTCTTTAGCTTCCACTCAAGCTGTGGGGTGCGACCGCGGATGGACAGCACAGCACAGTGCAGAGACCCTCCAGCCTTACACAGAACAGGCGATGTCCGTGGCTGGAAGCAGCGAGCTATGTTTACGTGGTGTTGCACCAGGGCTTGCTTCACCTCTCTCACAAGAATATCCTTGAGACTGCAAGCTGAGCAACAACAAGCAGTCATGTTCATACTCCTAGAGCAATGCAGATGTCCAGTAACATTGGATAATTTAAATTATGCCCTTGGCTGTGCTGTTCAGGACCCACAGTGGTATGTTGTGGGTCCTATACAGGACTGCAGTAGGCAATGTGGCAGCTTACATTAGAGATGTCTGAGCTAGCTGGAAAGCTGCACTGGACCTGCCCACTGGCTCTGGTGAAAGTAATCCCTGTGGTCTTTTGAAAACGTTACACCATGCACCAATCATGTTTTTCATAAGCAATGTTTTGCCCCTCTACTCTGATAGCTCTGATATTGTTGACACTAAATTACCCAGATCTCTTGATTACCCTTGTATAGCATAAAAGAGTATGCAGGTTTGAAAGTTATTAGGCATATGAGAATGGCTAATATTGGGTCTTCTCAGATTTCATTTCATCCTTCTATGATAGCCCTTTACCACAAGCCCATATAAGCCTCTAATTCTGCTCACTCAGAAGAATCTGAATCGCATCTGTGCAAAGGACCACCGTCAGTAGGAAGATAAGACCTTGCTGAACACTTTTGTGACCTGACTTTGCAAACTGTCCCCATGCTGAACTCCTCTGGTTCATGCGACTTCAGGGTTTTAAAATGAAAATCCAGCTGGACCCACGGTTCCACCACCTGCCACAGGTGCAGATGCAAGGAGCTTGTAGTGGTCTGTGTAAGGGTTTATCCAGCCTACTTGTCTGTCTGGATTTGTTTTCAGGTTTTTAGAGATTCTTTTTATTCCCAAACTATCTCTCCAATCTTCCCAAAATGTAATCAGTAAAGTTTAGCGAGCGTGCCTTCAATCTAAGAGAAAGCGAATTTGAAACAAGTGACAAGTGCATCCTTTGCTGGCTAGGATGGCATGCTATATATGCATAACATACTGCCTCTGTTGAACAGTAGAAAAGTATTTGCATTCTACTTATGAGTTAACTTTGGGTGCATAAAATGGTTTCACGTAAGACTTCTTACATGGTTGGCTGGATTAACCTTAATTCACCAATCTTGTCCACACTAGCACCTCTTTCTTTGCTCCAAAGCAGCACCTGAGTAAGAGTCTGAGCAAACTCTAAGCAAAGGATGCTAAGTTATTTTTATATATTGGCACAGAAAAGAACAGTTTTCTCTTCAAGCAGGAGCTCACTTCCAGGAGGGTTAGTAAAAAAGTGAATGATAATTCATTTTGACTCTTTGTTTCTTCCCTTTATTTTGGTATCAACATTTTTATTTTCGTAAATGCAGGGATGCACATAGACAACTTGGCTGTTTCTTCATGGAATAGACGACTTCTGAAAAGGGGAAAAAAAAAGTTAGGATGCATAGAAATGCAGCCTCAAGCTGCTTTCATAACATAGCCTCTCCAACCACACCCCAACCCCCCAAATCACTAATTTTGCTCAGCCATGTGGTACAGAGAAAAGAAGAAAGATCGGGGTTATTTTTTGCAAGGAACTTGAAGCAAACAGGGACTAAAAAAGGAATGAATAACTCAGTTAACTCTTCTTTAAGCAACATTGGTAGAAGTCCTTTGAGTGACCTTCACAAAGCTTTGATGAGGCATCCCTTTATACCCTTCTATAAGATTAAAGCTAACTTCCATAGCTTTAAATCTCCTCTTTCATAGATGCCATATGCTATCATTCTTGATACATATAAAAGAGAGCTGATTAGAGAGCCACCTTGAAGACATGACTTCACTGAGTCATCCAATTTTGGAGCTACATAAAATTGTTGCTGGTTTCTGGGCATTTCTCCTGAAAGGGTAACTGAACTGATCAGGCTGAAACTGCCATTGGCTCTTTATTGCCCGCAGAACCAGCCATCGTCTCTAGCGAGAAGACAGAGGAGAAATGCTGCGGGCAGCTATTTTAACCGTACTTTACCAAAGAGATTATGCAGGGTTTGTCTGGCATTAAGTCACTGGCTTGTGTAAACACCAATGTAAGTGAAATGCAGTGTCTTAACTAAAATGCTGTGTTTTGACCAGTGAAAACAATATATTATTAAAGACAATATTGCTGTTAGGTATATTTGGGTTATGTACCTGTAGCATCCTCGCTGTGTGCCCCAGCTGTGCCAGGGGTTGCTCTCATACCAAGATGCTGCTGGTCCAGGGCCGCAAAAGGGTGCTGCTGAGGCACCCGTGCATGCCTTGCTCTTGGGGTGGGCTCAGAGGCAACGTTTCTTGATGTCTGCAGAGATCAGGTCTTGCTGTTTGACGCTCTGAAGAAGGGTCTGGGCACCAGCAGCCTCCCTCTTCTCGCCCTACATGCCCGCGCATCTGTCCGTGGGGGCCGTACTGGCTCAAAGCTCCCCAGGGAGAGGCACATGTGGGGCCCTATTCTGGCCAAAGGGAAGATACGGCCGTGGCCCACTGGACTGAGTGCAGAGGAAGACGGGCATCCTGCAAACATTTAAACCGCAGGGACACAGCCCACGGGGTTGGTGCCTGTCATTCTGTCCTCCAACGGCTGCCAAGAAAATTTGCAAACATTTGCAGACACGGGGAAATGGCAGAAAGCTGTTATCACAGGGCTCTTGCCTTCCAACCCAGCCTCCTCCTGCCACTGCTGTCCCCAGTCTTAGGGAGGGCCACACATTGTGTGTCCAGGTGAGTGCAGGATGTGGGTCCACGCAGGAGAGCTCTTGCTGGGTGTCCAAAGGAGCTGGAGGTAGGTGCCCCTCCTGAAGGTGTTGCCTGGGGCACCTTCCCACAGCCCTCCTGCATCTAATGAAGAAGCATTCATGCAGACGTAATCATTCAAGGTGCTGGGCCCTGAAACAGCAAAGCATTTATGTGCTGGATGGCAAATGTGGAGTCAACAGGGCTTTGCAGGTCTTTATGGTAAACGTGGTCCTGGGGTATGAAGAGGATATATATACCTACAGTATATCTACAGTATATACCCCATGAAACTTTTCATAGTCTCACAGCAAGCATGTGCCTGAACCTAGAACTGGACCTGCTCTTGCAAGACCTTGCCTCAGATTTTGTTCCTGGAAGGGCAACAAAACATTTGATTTTCTTCCTTCCAGCTCTTAGAAGAACTGCATTATAAAAACCCTCCTTATAGGTCTGCAGAAGAGGATGGTGAAACCGTTATGCAAAAGGGCAATTGGTGACAGTAATATACTGCAGATCTGCTGTGATGAGGGGATCCAAGATTGTCAAGAGGGGTTGCTGGTGTATCTGCATGGGGTGGCCAGCTGGCCAACAGCAGAATAAACTGTACTGCAGAGTCGAAGTCTGCAGTAGCAGTAATCATTTTACAAACAAAAAAAACCCTATAAATACATCAGGGGTATTCAAGTATAAAGCCTGGTGCTACAAGGATTAGGCGGTGTAGAGACTGAACTAGCAGGGAATTAGTGATACATGATAGTCTGACAGATTTAGTCACAAAGTAAGAGACTTCTTAAAATTGAGCTAGTTCTGCATTTTATGTACTGCCTAACTATGGTGGAGTGGCTTGTCCCCTCCAGCCTGACTGCTTTTTCTGCTCTGCAGGCATCACAGCCAGCGATGCAGTGAGGGGCTGCTTGGTCTCCCCTTGCAGCAGCCAGATGTGGCTCCTCATCTGGCAGGGGAGGAGGAAGAGCAGCGCTTCATGCTCAGCGTTACGCCTGCTTCATCCACAAAGTGGTGCAGCAATTGAGGACAAGGCCTGAGGTTTTCCGATGCTCTTCTGCTATGACAAAAATAATTCAATTAGCTGACTGAAAAAATGTGACTTAGAGGTACGCAGCGCTAAAATGTGTTCCTTCTCGGTTAAAGCACATAGTTATGAAAAGTCATTAACCCTGCTGCAGAAGAGCTGTAAGTATCTTGATGCTTTATTAACCCAATGACAAAACGCAAGGTACCTGTTTAAGTTCCCAGCTTTACTTCAGCCATCTGGGATCTGCACAAGCCATCTGATAACAGGTTTGCACCACTGGTCTGTTAAATGAACTTCATTAACCTCCCACTCCGTAACAGTGAGTAGCTTTAATGCAGCTTTCTCTTCCTATCATGCAGTTCACTGAATTACCAAATATCCAAGAAAACCAGTGTTCTCTGAGGCTGGAAATGGCTGCAGAGTATAGTATTGATCACAGTGATCTTGAGTCTGAACTCTTTAAATTAATCCCCTGTTCCTTCTGGCCTCTTTATGAGGGGAAGGTTTGCAACTTTCTTTTTTATTACGTGGCACCACATAGCGAGGAATGAACCAGCTTTTCCATTACAAAGCACTTTTTCATTTCTCAGCACGCTGAAGCCTGGCACACAATGCTAACTCAAGATGCAGGAAGTTTTTTTAGCAGCTTAAAGCAAATTAAGCTTTCTTTGAGTTTTGGGAGCAAACAGGGTTGGTTGTTTCCGAGGGGAAAAACTGGGTGGTTTTAGCTGGAGCCTGGCAAAATAGTGTGTATATATAGAGCCAGAAAAGCCAGGTTGTTTTGCTAGGTCTAAATATACTCTTTC
>NW_010538357.1:24946-28291 GCF_000687285.1 Phaethon lepturus
AAGATTTTATTTTTAAAAACAGACAACATTCCAGCTATCTCTTAGTTCTTGCTTTGAGTAAGTTCCCTTTTTTCGTTCATGTACTGCCTTTGCCTTTTTTTTTCCCCTTATTATTATTTTGCTTTGCCAGTTCGATGCTGAATACAGTCATCCCATGTCCTAGAATTATCAGCACAGAAAGGGATCACTCCTGTTCCCACTGCAAACAGCCTCTTTGGGTCACCCTTAGTACAACACCCTTCGCACAGTGTGATTGGAAACAATGTACGTCTAATCCCTGCATGATTTCATGGGGAATATAAAAAAGGCTCATACCGGTCTTGCAATAACTTTACCAAAATATACTCCTGTCCTGTGAAATAGTGTCAATGTAATGAGGATCCAGGCCAATTATTTCCAAGCTTACTCTCCTTCTTAGATCCCCCAAGACGTAGCTCTCATTCCCCAAAGAGGGAGTGGGCTTTTCTCTCCTCTATAATTTCTGCTGAGAAAATGTGAACACTGCTATTGGTAATATCATATGCTTTATGATCATTTGCTTCTCTTTTATTTGTAAAGTATTCCAAGATGTCTGAATAAGTCCAAAATACCCTCCAGCCATAAGCCATGCTTGAGGAAAATTGATTGAGTGAACTGAAGTTATTAGAGGAAGTAAACAGTGTTAAGCAAGATATATGAATGTATAAACCTACACTGCTTCTGCTTCTTTGCCCATTTGAACATCAACAAATAACATAGATCTATGATCTCTAGTTTAATTTTGACTTAAACTGGTTGCTGTGTATCAATTGCTACTGTCTTACAAAAATGATATATATTACATAGAACTGGGTTTTTTAAATTAATGCACATCTAGTTCTCTTTGAATCACATACAGGATCAGCAGAGGCATGGGGTTTTTTTTTTTTTGCTTTTATAACACCAATTCAACAGCAGAATTGCCCGATGTGTGCTGCCATTTATGTGCTACCTCCTCCTAAAGGCAAAATTGTTTATGTGCCTATCTGTGTAGTGAGCCTAATGAACATTGTATTAATTGAGATCCACCCCCAAAAACTAAAGACAGACAAAATCCAAATGGAAAAATATCAAAAATAAACGTCCCTTCTCTCTAAAACCAGAACATGGAAAAAAGTTACGCTTCTATAAGGTTAACCCTTTGTGTTTCTTGGCACAGCCCATCTGTTTCATTTTTGAGGTACAGTGCCCATTTGAACATCACCGTGTAACATAGATCTATGATCTCTAGTTTAATTTTGACTTAAACTGGTTGCTGTGTATCAATTGCTACTGTCTTACAAAAATGATATATATTACATAGAACTGGGTTTTTTAAATTAATGCACATCTAGTTCTCTTTGAATCACATACAGGATCAGCAGAGGCATGGGGTTTTTTTTTTTGCTTTTATAACACCAATTCAACAGCAGAATTGCCCAATGTGTGCTGCCATTTATGTGCTGCCTCCTCCTAAAGGCAAAATTGTTTATGTGCCTATCTGTGTAGTGAGCCTAATGAACATTGTATTAATTGAGATCCACCCCCAAAAACTAAAGACAGACAAAATCCAAATGGAAAAATATCAAAAATAAACGTCCCTTCTCTCTAAAACCAGAACATGGAAAAAAGTCACGCTTCTATAAGGTTAACCCTTTGTGTTTCTTGGCACAGCCCATCTGTTTCATTTTTGAGGTACAGAGCATAGGAAGCTGATTTGCCACACGTCATTTGACACACTAAATGACAATGTCAGGAAGAGAGCTCAGGTCCTGTGTGTGCACTGCTCTGCTTTCGCCGGCTAAGATCAAAGCAGCCCCTTTCCTTCGGCGCGTCTGTTCCAGACAAGCAGCTACATAAACAGCCGTGCAGCAGTGCTTGTGCTCTGACTAGCACGTTACTCAATCCCTCAAAAGAGAGTAATGCTGAATATGGTTACAGTTATAGTTAGTATAAATGTCCCATAGGAGAAATAATGTCCAGTGCACAACTTGCAGTCCCATTTTTCAGTCCCAAAGACTTTAGGCTGCAGTCTAATTCTTTTGACTAATGATACCAGGTTTGCTACACGAAGAGTGTCTTGCAACATCGCTTCTGAGTCCTGTCAATAGTTCTTGTGCAACTAAAACCACGCTGAACACAAAACAGCAGCAGAAAAATAAGTGGGGGTTTTTCCCCTAATTTTCCTGAGCAGACTTTGCTTTTGACGCAAACAGAAAGCTCTCAGCTGTGGCCATAGCATGGAAGTCACATTGTGCAACCGCCTCTATTGATGGCGCGATCAGCTTTGCTGGGACACTTTCTCTATGAGTGTCCTGATGTGTGCATCTATAGGAGAACTTTGACTGAATACTGCAAAGATGGTGGAAATAAAGACATGAATAGAACCTCTCAAAACCCCTATAAAGCTGGTTTCTCATTTTAATAAAAACTGTAATTCTCTTCCTTCATTGCACAAAGTAACTTTCTAGCTCTAAGAGCCAAAGACAGAAACCCAATGAAGTAAAAAATGCTGTAATTGTATGATACAGGGAATGGAGTACATTTAGTGTCCCATAGCAGCGGCCAATTGCCATTTAAGAAATGAACAAGAAACCGTGCTATGTTTTTGTGGCTGGATATTACCTATTGTAGTGTTAAAGGTTGCAGCCAGAGGAAAAAAAAAAAAAAACAAACTAGCTTTTGAGTCAAGGTACCTTCTCAAAATTAGTCCAATGGATCCAGGCAGGAGGATTCAAATGGAAAAATTTCTGAATTCATATCAAAAATTCTCTAAATTAATTTTGTCCAAATATTCCCTGCCCGATGGGATCCCTGACTACCCATTTAGTACTGATCTGGACTTTTATTTAACCTTCCTTTATCAGTACTGGCAGCCTGTGCTTGGAGACCTTTTGTAGAGAAATGTGCACCGCACGTCATATTGCTGGAGTTTTTAATGAACAGTATTAAGTGGAGATAGACTGCCTCAAACAAGCTGAGGGTGATCCGTAACATTGTATGAAAGCTTAAAATGCACCAAAACAAAGGCTGCTGAAATACTTCAGGCTTGCTTCTTGCTGAAGCCTGGGTTTTACTGTAACGTATTACTTCATGCGAGTTTTGCTTCCCATGTGCTTCCCCAAACTGGCCAGATCCTTGCGCAATGGCGTTGGCGCCCGTCCACCAAGGAGAACGGGCTCTGGCTAAAGCATCAGGGCTGAGAAATAAAGAAAGGCAGAAAGTAGCTGTCTTCGCTATGAACAAGGAGATATTTCACACAAAACAAAAGCCGGGCTTTCCACCCGCGAGGTCAGGCCGTGCGGAAGGGAGGCAGAGGCACCTCTGTGGCTGCGTCCTCAGGACGCC
>NW_010538357.1:28322-37475 GCF_000687285.1 Phaethon lepturus
GAGACCCAGCCACAGTGAGCTGCCACGCATCCTTTTTTCAGCGAAGGTAACCAGATGTTTCGAAGCAAAATTAAGCACTAGAAAACCTCCCACTGGAAGCTGCAGAAGCCTCCATTTACAGGACCCCCACAGAGCCATCGGGAGGACCTGCTTGGGTTTGGCTGCCCCACGGGCAGAGCTCTGCCCTGACTGCATGCAGTCCCTGCCGAGCTCCCCCTGAGCTTGCTCAGGCTGGTGACACCAGTGTCTGGCCACCAACGAGGACCGAGGGGCTCGCTCCAGCGGGGACATAAGCACGCTCAGTCCTCCAGAGCCCACTGCAAATGCCATGGGCAAAACAACAGCATGTGGGAACAGTGTTAAAAAAGCCAAAAATGTCCCTCCAAGCCCTGCTTACCAAAGCTTTAAGGCTGGCAAGAGCCATCACGCTGGAGCTTTCCCCACTTCTTTCTCCAGTTACATTTATCTTCTTGTCAGGTCTTCTTGTAGCCTAACAATAACAAATACACCAGCAGTTTAAAACTCCCCAGCCTGCCTAGGAACCACCCCAGGTCCCATCATTTACCTGATCCGGATACTGTATTATTTTGCCAATGATTTCTCCAGACCCCACTTGACACCTTCAAAACCCCTACTTCTCCACCAGCACCATAGCTAGACAGTAGCTGCCGTTCTTAAATGCAAGCTCGTCAAAGCTGAGCACAGCAGGTATTAATAACCAGCTGCTGCTTTTCTTCTCAAGCAAAGCAATGAGATGCTGCTGAAGATCTGTTTACACAATTCTTAAAAAGCAAAGTTCTTCTTTCCCCTCAGAAGCATTACTGATTTAATTGAAGAACTCCCCTGGGAGAGGGGGTTGCTTGCAGAAAGGTTACAGCCTGTTAAGAAAAAATTATCTCCATCAATTGTCAGCTCTTTAACCTAATGATGATAAACGTGAATAGCTTGCTCTACTCTGCAAAATTACATACAGTACTTAATTAGATTAATTAGCAAAATAGGATTATCATAAAGAATCTGGCTCTATATTTCAGTGCCAGAAAGGAAGGTGAAAAAAAAAAAGAAAAAAAAAGTGCAAGTTAGTCTGAATGAGATCTGTCACTTATTAAATGGTAAATGGTAATTGTTGTATTTTGATTCTTGAAAATCTGTTTTCATGTCTGTTCCAAAATCTGAAAAATGGGCTCAAAAACTTGGGTTTTTGATAGATACTTGCTATTAATACAACTTAGGATTCCTTGTTGCTGTCCTTACAAAGGGAAGTGTTTCGGTACAATGAATCTGTGCTTAAACTAAGTAGAGAGGAGCTGTAAAGGGAGGTAGCCAAGGTGAAGAGGTAGCTATGTCAAGTTCCTCAGCGTCCTAGTACTGTGCAAGGATAAGCTTTACCAATTTCCTCAGAACAAACCATTCTTAAAAAAAAAAAAACAAACTGCATAAATTGATGATCTTTGCCAAGCCTGAGACTTGTGAGACTCAAAGGATGATGTTTTGTGGGTTTGCAATAGACACCAAAGTGAGTCAATGTTATGTTTCATATTTCCTGCTGGGGAGCATCAACATTCACATGATGTTCAGCAGCAAACCCCAAGCCCTGTTCTGTGCTTCGTTTTCTGAGCATAATCCCCCATTTCACACTGAAGATGACATCTGCTGTTGCTGTGTCTATCAGATGTTTCAGAGTTGTACAACATTACTTCAACCAAACATTTATAGCTAAGGTAGTGGTACCCTTAAGTAAAAAGGATGGATTTGGATCCTCTTTTCATGGAAGACTATAAAAAGAATTGTTCAGAAACTTTCTGAACCTTTGACTTTGTTCCTAATCAAGTGTGGTAAACTGAGGAAGTTCCCAGGATGGAAAAGCCAGAAGACGGGTAGTATTCTAAAGGAGTAAAGACAGAGACTGCATGATCTGTGCAGTCCTGGGAAAGAAAGCATAATACATTATTTACACTGGTCAAAACTGGGTGAGGGAGAGAAATCAAAGGCTGATGATTTTAAAAATGTCAATAAAAATGATTTTACTAAGCAAAATGTCAAGTAAGCTTAACTTCTTATTTGATGAGATTATAACTTGATGATTTTGTACTGATATTCCATGTCATGCCTGATACCTTCAATTAAAAAAAAATTAAAACTACCTACAATTAGTTTAATAATATTAATACGTAATTAACTTTTAATGGGAAACACCATCCTGAAAAGACCTTTCTAGTGGAATGCTGTGTAAGCCTGACCATTGCTCTCAATTTCTTTATACTAATCTGAAAAAAAGCATAATTAAGGACACAGAGGACACATATTCACAGAGGATACATATTACTGAAGTGTAAATAAAAGTGGCGTGAAGTCATTTGTACAGATGGATTTGCATCACTCAACTACATGACAGCATTAAACACATTTAGGGAAGAAGAAACATGTGACTAGCGATGGGAGCCCATGTGATGTTTCACTAGCACGGATCATGTCTCTGTCATTCCTGAAATGCTGCCTATGTTTTCAGTGTCAACACTGGAATTTGTGCTGAGAGATCAAAAAGGATTAACAAGGAAGGCAAAAGAAGCACTTGAGGTCTTGACAATGCACTTCAGGGAGATACTTCAATCTGATGCATAATATGATTTGTTTCAGCATGATTAGACTACAAGAAGGAGTTCTGACGATAGTGGGATCTGTTAACTGGTGAATAAGTGAAAGCTCAAGGCAGACAAACTGAAACTAGAAATTAAAGGCAAGTTTTACCATGAGAAAAATTAGCCTTTGAAAAACAAAACCTACAAAAATAGTTTTAATTTTCATCATTTTGTATCTCTTGGGAAGGAAGGGATGTGAATTTAAAGACCTGCTGCAGGTGAAGAATCTAGGCAGGAGACACTAGGTGAACTGGTGTTTGTAACTGGTGTTAGGCAGGCTAAATTAGCTGAAGTGTTTCCACCTAAATCTCTGGATACCTATTTTCCTCATGTGTTGAAAGGGTATTTGCCAGAAACTTTCAGTAAAGTGGATCTGAGACCAACTTAAACCTGCACAATGGCATCCCTCATGCTGAGGAGACAGAGCTGTGATATTCCCTTTCTCTTTCTGCAGAAGTACAGAATAAACAGTGGCTGCTGAAATCATAAATTTAGCTGCATGGCAACTTTGAGGAAAGGTGGCAACAGTGTTATAAATAGTGGCAAGCAAACCAACTGAGATAAAGTTAGAAACAACCTCAGCCTGGACCACAGACTAATATTTACACAAAATGTGTGGAAAAGTTGTAATATAAATAGCTGTCAGTGACTAAAGTCGGGATGTTTTATATGAGAAAAGTACCCCAGGGAAGACATCTGATGGTTATTTGCATCATGACTGATATTTTCAAAGATGGGGTCCCACAAGTGTAGCCCAACAAACCTTGATTTTTAGTGGTGCAGCTTTATTTTGAGAATTTTGGTCTACCTATAGCCCACAGCAATGATGACATCCATCTGGACCAGCTTTTGCTCACCAGAAGCTCAGTCCCTTCTAACTAGCACGTGAGATCTGCCAGTGAGAGTGGTAGTAGTTTAGTTTTGCTGAAGTATCCTCAGAGAGAAAGTCCATAGCTCTGCCACAGGGCAGCCAGAAATAGATTGTGGTGCACCCCAAGTACCATGTTACACATAAACCATACAGCGCCTTCCTGCCAGATCCCAGGACACCAGCACACCTAACCTCTGTCCCAAAGACACTTAGTCATGTGTTCAGCTGGGCTCAAGAAAGCGGTATGGTTTGAGGTCTACAAAAATATATTTCTGTCTCAAAATATTCCAGGCCAGGCCAGCCTCAGCTCGGTCTCCAAACATGCTCGAGATCTCATTTCTCTTCTGGATTACAGGACACCAAACAACTCTTCCTCTATGTGCAGTTTGCTTCCTCAGGGAAGCAATTTGGAGGCTGAGTTCCGTTCTCCTAAAGGTGTGCACATCTTTTGACTGGCAGAAGGATAGAGATCCCCTCTATACAAATTGGATTTGTCTCCCTTAAAACCTGGCGAGGATGAACTTTATGCTACTCAGAAAAAGATGAAACTGTATTTCTTAGAAGGGTCTTGGCCACTCTTTGCACAACAAAGCCATTTGATTTCAGAGAGTTTTCCTGTCTCAGTAAAAGACCAAGCAGTAAAGCCACCTCTGGTGTGAGCATTTGATATGGGTCTCTAGACACAGCCAGCTCTGCAATGACCAGACTTAGACACTGAAACTAGGAAAAGCCCATACTGGATTTCACCTCAAAATACCTCTGATGCACCTGATATGTGCAGGATCCACGCACAGGATCTGCTCATACCTGTATGATACTGTTATCTCCTTGCATAGATTTACATATTAGAAGCTCCTTTTGTATAGAGGGGCAGCCCTCTCTATCTAAGGATCTTGGGCAAGACTTAACATTCTCTTCCTTCATCAGCGCTGGGCATCAGCATGCCCCTTGGCAGAGCAAGCCCAAGGCAAGCACACCAGCAATAAAGAAAACCCTTGTCACCATTCTTTCAGATTAATTGTACTTTCTGTTATTGTCTCCTCAGTTGCCGACTCCTCTCTGTCTATGTGGTCAACCTGCGGTAGAGGATGAATGCAGTCGTGGTTGGTCACATGCTTACCCAAGAGCATAAAAGGCCTGGTGGAAGACGGTTAGGCTACGCATACGTGTCAGCTGCTGACAACATTAAGCCAAAACCTGTTGCTTTGTTGGGGAGCGCATTCATACCTAGTGTGGAGCACACAAGAGAATAACAACTTGCAAAGCACCTGATCCCCTTATTGCGTTACCAAAAGGGAAAGACCTGACCACTCTCCTGCCCTGCTCTCTGCTTGCTCGCTCCGTGTTTGCGCTGCAGACGGGGCAACTGCTGCATTGGGGGTGGGTTTGGGCTGCTTGCCTGCCTGCCCACCGCTGTGACACTAGGATTTGAAGCACTGCAGGGGAAATGGTTAATGAGAATAAGCACACTCCGTTTCTCAGTCATTTAAACTATTTTCACTTGTGTCAGGTTTCATTTCACAAACTTCTCATGTTGTGTCTGAAACCGGTTGTCAGTTTGAAGCTTTTGAGAACAGTTTCACAATGGATCATCCAGTATGTGGTAATGTGTTTTCACGATACGAGGCCAGTGTTTCGTACTTCTTCCCTTTAGACCTTCCAGCTGAATTTGCATTTAACTTTGTTTTCGGTGCAAGCGTCCTTCCAACTCCAGATCACCTCAGCATGCTACAAACCACAGGAAAAGTATGAGCTTTCAGCTTGTGCTTGCAGTTCAGTTGGCTACGACAACTTACTTGAGAAACAGTTGGCAATTCAGCCCATTTTGTCTTCTTCCCTGCTTCTTCTGCAGTATTAGAGCTCTTTTAGTCTAAGAGCTGTGCGCATGAGAACAAAGTCCTGCTGCTGAGACATCTAAATGCCGTAAAATGTCACAACATCAGATAAGCTTCAAGATCTTAAAAAAGGATTAAAAGTGCAGAGAGTTTATTGGATGCTGACATGCAGATAATAGCGCTTTTGCATGCAATGACTTCACACAGTGTTTCTGTGCAGTTTTAAATGTCATGTAAGTGTATAAATTCCATTCAAACATAACCTTTATTATGAGAGCATCAATAACTGAAAAATCTAATTAAAGGATAAAAGGCTTGGTGGAACATAACCTTTTTCATATCAAATTGGTAATGAATTAATAGAATTCTATGAAGGATATTATTTCAGAGGAGGACTGACAAGAATAGAGAAAACCCTGCCTTCCACCACACGGTTTAGTGGAAGTACCTCCTCTCTCTTCAGCAACCCATCCACTCCCTTTGTAATCCTGAGTGAATTATTATTCCATGTGGCTGTATCAAAATACATGAAAACAGCAGCTGGACCTTTGAAACCCCCCCGTTTTGTTCAGCTCGAATCATCTACACTGGGACACTTGCCACCTTGCCACAGTCTATTACACCCAAGCCCGTGGCTGATGAATTACAGCTCTGTCAATCGTCCTGTCTAGCAAATTGCCAGTGTATGAGAAGGAACCCAATATCATTATCAGCATTGCAGAACACCATGGAAAAAGTAATAGCAGGCTATGTTTCCCTCGTTCAGTGCTTACCCCAGAAAACTAGGCCATGGTGTCCTTCAAACCATAATGAGAATTACTATTGAGAGGACTGTCAATCTACATAACAGAAGAAATGAGGCTTGACAGTTCAGAAAATTGGGGATAAGTACAGTAGCAGAACCAATTACTGCAAAATGATTCATTTTTTTTCTCCATACTCAGTCCGAAAAAAATAGAAATGACCCAGGCCAAAGCTGTTGTCTAATTTTGACAATATATGCTTATCTGTATCTAGCTGTTGGTTTTGGCTGGGAAGACTTAGAATGTGATAAAGTTCCATTTAGGGTCTGTCTTTCCCCAAATCATAGTTAAGTCCAAGGAATGAACATGCCAATCACCCTGCAGATGGATGATCAGCGTAGCTCTCATCCCTTTCTGTTTCTTTTATTATATCCCTGTAGAACCACTATAGGAATATTTTCAATCTTGTTCTTTGAATTTCCAAACATCACTTGCTTTTCTTCCACACTGATTATTCAGAAATTACTGCTCTTCTTTCCAGATTCATTGATGATATTACAAGTCATTTGATACATACTGTAGAGTGAGAGTCCTCGCTGACAGTGAGAACAGAGGCTCAGGAGGCCGTCTGAAAAGCACCAGCTTTTCACGTGCCTCTCTCCGTGACCCTTTTCTCCCTAATACCACAGGGTTCCCTCGCTCCTGTTTCAGAAGTGCTTTGACTGTCAGCCCTTGGGCCCCTTCTTTCTTTCTCAGCCGCGATCTGGCAGAACAGCCCTTCCTACAGCAGATAACGCCGCAGGCGGTGGCTCCTGCAGGTGATCAGCAGCTCATCAAAGCTGCAGGTCTTCCCCTCTGCAACTCCCTCGCCGGGCCTTGAGCCCGGCCTGCAGGGCACTCTGAGCCCCGCTGCGTCCCCGCCAGGCCGGCGGCGCTCACGGGGGAGAGGACGGGCACCGCGGCGGAAGCGGCAGGTGTGGAAGCTGTCAGCACCAGGGAAAAGGAGCGTGACAACACCCCACTTCTGGGCTCCCCGCGAAGGGTCTGTCAGAGCTCTGCGAGCAAAGCGATGCCCGCTGCCTCCTCGGCATGCGAAGGGCAAGGACCTTTGCGTTACAGGTAGCCAGCGGCAAACAGCAGAAATATCACAGGCCTAAGCAAGAAAAAGGGGTTTGAAGATTGTTTTTTTCCTGAGCACCATCACACGAGCTGATACGTACCATGAGGACTTTGAACGCAGGCCTGGGTGCCCCCAGCTGCGTGTCGGTCACTGCTGCTGTTCTCTGCCTTCCGCACTGGTTCTCCGGCTTTACGTAGCGGCCAGCAGCAGCA
Source organism: Phaethon lepturus (assembly GCF_000687285.1). Classification (NCBI taxonomy): domain Eukaryota; kingdom Metazoa; phylum Chordata; class Aves; order Phaethontiformes; family Phaethontidae; genus Phaethon; species Phaethon lepturus. The sequence continues at coordinate 35,743 of NW_010538357.1, forward strand.
CTGCTAAGCTAAAGATGCTTCTTGATGTCAGGTATTTCATGGACACTTGGCTATACCACTGGGAAATTCGTCTAAATACAACCTGGTTTCTGCATCGCAGTTTACAGTCGGGGCTCGTGGGGCTCGGTGCAATCGTGTGCTTCTGAATTGGTCTAAAAATCTGTGCCTAGTCTTTCATAATGTCAGTAGTGCTGGGGAGGGGAGGCTTGGTTTTACCATTTTTGTGGTACAACAGTGCTAATTTTAAGTCATATTCCCTCAATATATAACAGAAATATTTTTACATTTACCCAAAAACACAGGAATTATCATGTGGCTTTAAATGCATGATCTATCTACTGTTGCAGTTGGTGTTGGCCATTGACCTGGACCAATTGTTTCAGTAGATAGTTCAAAGTTCTCACAATCATTATGAAATGATGAATAGAGATTATTTTAAGCCCTGAAGTATGACATTTAATCTTCCCTTGTTTAATGCAACACACTGTAACTCTGAGTCTGTAGAATTTGCAGGTTATCCTTCTTGACCTCCCTGAGTTAAGTCAGACTCAATGAAATCCTGTGGCTGTGACTACTACCTACTATAAAGAGAAAGCATTGGTCTTTATGGATTTCTGTATTTTGCAGCCTTTCATTTTATGAACGGGTTTCCCCATTTACCTACCTTATCTGCATTTGAAACAGCTCAGTAGAACCTAGAAACAGTAATATTTGAATATCAAATATAGCCGTTCTTACAGTGTTACAGATGTTATTACTTGCAGCACAGATCATAAGATAATTTTAATCTGGCTCTTCTAATGAAAAGTCTGTGAACAGAATCTTAAGTGCAAGGGTCTGATTTTCAGAGAAATTTGGCACTTGGAATTACATCGATGTCATTTGCATGTTATATACTTCGGCAAGTCGCAAAACTGCAGTTCCAGCGTTGCTCATTACAGTGTTATTAACTTTCTAGTTTGTATCTGCACAAGAAAGTAAACACATGAAAAATATAGCACTGCTTGGAAACTGCACTGAGGATGTCTTTTTCTTTGGAGATATGAAAAAAGCGGGGATTGATCTTAGAGCATACAGTGCTCCAATCTGCTCTGTGCAGTCTCCACCAGTACAGGCGCATCTTATCTTTCCAGGGTCCTACTCCTGGGATGTGGCTATGGTAGGCAAAGAATATCACTGTGCTTCTGATTAGCTTGAAACACACTGTTCATATCTGATCATTGTTCTTGCAGTTTTCCTCTGGGCTTCTGAGCCGTGGCAGAGATTTTATGTGGGTAGAAAATGCCATTTTTCTTTTACCAGAATTCTTCTGGGGAGATGCTGTCAGAGTGCTTCATCACATGTGATGGATCATCATTTACAGAGAATTATCTCTAATGCAAAATTGAGTTTTTATCTTGAGCTGTCATGTCTGAGAAGTCTCGCCTGTGACACGGGGGAGGGGAAGGAGCCAGATTTAGTAGCTGATTCCTCCTCCAGGACTGAATATATCCTCTCTCACACCCAGTTCTCTCCTTAATCTCCTAACTGCTGCCGCCTTCCCTTCCTGCGCTAACAGGTCTCCTCAGTTAATACCGTCCCCAGTGCAGCCCCCCGCAGTGTTCGGCTGTGCTCGTGTTAGTGACCAGACTTTCACTTCAAAACTTCGTGTCATCACAGTGTTGACATCACTAGTGTCCTCCATGCACTGGGGCTCTTACTATTAGTGAGCTCTTAGCTGTTAAAATCATGCT
>NW_010538357.1:37505-55526 GCF_000687285.1 Phaethon lepturus
GTGCTGGAAAAACGTTCAGTTAGGAAATCAATCCAACTCTCTCCTAGCGAATGAACTTCAAATACTGCTTGTGAATCAAGGCTCAGGGAAAAAAAAAAGGGGAGGAGTAAAGACCAAAACGTATGGTTCTGTAAAACTGCGCAAATAAACGCAAGCACAAAATACTGCACCCTAGAGAAGGATGTTTAGGAAACGCTATTTCCAGTCCTGCGTGCCGACTGCTCCCCGCCACAGGCATGAGGCTCTCTGAAATGGAGGGACAGCCATTACCCTCCTAGGAAGCTCCCTACCCACCTCCACAATTACGGATTCCCAGTCTAAGAGGTGATCCTTATTCCTCCACCCAAAGAAATTCTTTTTTCAATAATCCTGGCACAAGTAGCAGCACCAGTACATTACATGAAAAGATATTTGAAGATTTTGTTACATATTCAGACTTGAGAAATTTAATCATTATTTGGCTAAGGACGTATCAAGATCACAGCAGGAAGGAATTCGGGACAGAAACCGAGATCTACAGCTGAATCCTAGGGCTTTTCCTAAGATTTTTGGGAGGTGGTTTTTTGATCCAAAAAATAACAACTGAGATAAAAAGAAGTGCTCATGCTGTGAGGCACAGCATAAAGCCCACATTACAAGAGTGTAACAAAATCTCCTTTTACTAGGCAGTAAAAATATTGAACTCCCCAGGACTTGGAGCCCCACACAGACCTGCTTAGTTTGTAATCAACTGATCGGATTTGTATTTCATAGTTTATCATCAACTGATAGGATTTCTATTTCAAAACCATTCTCCCCAATCAGTAGCACATCTGAGTACGTCCGGCAAGCACATGTTCCTGAAAACCTACACAGGGATCAGTGCACTTTGTAAAACAGTATCTACTGAAACCTCGTATACATGTCACTCAATCGCAAAGCGCGCTGCCTCTCATAACGTACTATTTATACTGTTTATTTCACTCCTAGCCACTGTCTGGGGGGGAGTATTTTTTTTCTGCAGTTACACAGTTACGTTTCTTCTGCTAATTCAAGAAGTGGTAGGTGTCATTTCCTCCCATTTATCGATGGAGGAAGCTGAGGGCCGGAGAACAAAGCCCAGGCCTTCAAGTTCCTGCGCTCGGTTTCCTGGCCCTGCCGCTTTCCTTCTCCCAGATGGGTCACCAAGGCGCAGGCCAGCGCTGCACCCAGCTGAGAAGGTCCTCTGCTCCTCCACGTTTACCTCTATGGAACACAGGTAACTAATAAAACATCCAGGCTCATTCAGAAAGCTCTTCTGCAGGCTGCGGGTGGCTTAGCAAGGCTGGGCTGCTCTTGACGAAGCAGGAGAGGTTCACAGCCGCTGAATCTCTACTCGGTTGTGCTGCTCCCACTCCAGCTCAAGCTGCCTCCTTCCACACCCCCCTCCCGACAACACGCACACGTGCTGGGTACGGAAAGCTAAACTAAGAGATCAGCATTCACACCCCACCGCTCTCCCAGCATCGCTGCTCTCTCTGCCACGCCAGAGAACATTGTCACGGGAAGAAACGTTACGCTTTTGTCCCCAGGTACTGGTAATGTTTCTAGGACCAGCGGGAAGCATTAGGGACGCTGCAGGATGGCACTGGGACCATGCCATCCCGTGGTTGCCCATATTCCTGGGCTAAAATTATCTTTTTTTTTTTTTTTTTTTTTTTTTACATTCAATTCTGCCTCTCTTCCTTCTCCTCACTGCTGCCTTTAAGTCCTCAACTGCCTTTCCAACTGGCTTGTCTACAACAGATGCTCCCCTGTGCCTGTGAGGGCTTGTTGTTGCTCTTGTACTCCAGTCCTGTTTCTAATCTTTCTGCTGTGCTGCTTTTTGCTACCCTCTCTTTCCACAGCCACCCAGAGAACAGAGGTGATGAGTCAGAAAGGGAAGCTTAATAGTGTCCAGAAACAGAAATAACCAGAAAACCTCAAGAGTTTTACTGCCTTTTTCTTACCGAGAACAAACAAGTTGTAATGAATAAAGAGTGTCACATGCGTTAGTTTTGAAAATGACCACACTGACCTGTCCCACAGCTGCTTTCAAAATACTAGGAGCAGAAGCAATCGGGAGTGGTAAGAACTGTGGAGATTTTTTTTTTCCAATGTTTACGGCGTTCAAATGGCTGAAGGTCATTATAGGATACGTGCACATCTATTAATTTTTAAACCAAGTTGTTAAATATTCCATTTAGAAAGCTTAACTGGTCGGAGTGGGTAGGTGTGAGCAGAAAAAAGAAATAATGTGGTGAAGTCCTGCACCCGTTACAGTCAAAAGAAGCAAGCTGGTGACTTCACCAGTTTCAGAATTTTGCTCACCGTAAACCCATGGCCTGGTCATCCTCCAGCAGCAGCACTGTTAGCTATATGGGGATAAAATGATTCCACAGTGAAGTACGTGCCATTGTGACTGCACACTGTGCCATGAATACGACTCTATGATCACCCTTTCTGCAAATACTACTCTTTATATTAATTTTGAACCTTCAGTTAACACAAGTGTAAACCTAGGCAGGCTAAGGCTTAATGAAAGATTATATGCACAGGACATTCAAGAGTTTCCTTGATCTGTGCAGCAAACAATGCATATAGCAAGAAGAAATCAGCATTACTGATAAAATAACATTCATGCAGCAGAAAACTAGGAAATCATACAAATGAAAGGGAAACTCAAGCACTGTAAGAGTGGAGGATTGGGTGCTTTCAGATTAGTTCATGTGATTAGTAGACCACAGTTAAAATTTTCAGTCCTCTTGGAACTCACTTCCATTTTTCATGCTGGCAACTCTGAATCATCTCTCTCTTTACTGCTTCAAGTTCAAAACAGGAAAAAGTGAATACAGTACCCAGTCATGGAGTCTTATAAAAATACTGTGCTGTACGAAGTAGCTGAAAAAAGGCTTGATTCATACAACTTCTTTCACCATGCCTGCACGGGCAAGTTTGTGAAATTGTGCGGGGCACCAATCTAGTACTCCTTGCCGTAGCAACATTAAGAATGTGAAGAGAAGGTCAAGAAACAAAAGACCTGAGACAAAAGGGAGATTGTGCAACACTGCACTTAACTGTACTTAAATCTTGATCCTACTGACTTGAGTAGAAGACTACCACCGACAGCAGAAGGGCCACGACTTCACCAGTAAAGCCGGGCCCCCAGCCCCGTTTCGAATGCTTTTCTGTTTTGGTGGCACAACAGGCTCAGCAGTGCCTCTCAGTAAGTGCTGCTGGCGGAACCCCTGGAGAAGAGAGTCTTCTTCTGTCCTTGGCTAATGTGTTCAGAGGATGGAAGGCGCGTGGTTCCGGGCCCTGTAATTCAATCTCCAATGGCTGCTGCGTACCACACCGAGCACAACTGATGAGGAGGGAGTTTTGGCAGGAAGGACGCAGATGAGGCTTACAGAGATGCTCCTTTTTCAAACAAGCACTGTTCATCCTTTCTTTGTGTTCGAAAAAAGAATTCAGTTAGAATCTACATGGTTCATCTGTATGTAAACTTTTCCTTTCCCAATTAAGTGCTTTCTTCTAAACTGAGCAATATGTTGACGTAGGTCTCCATACATACCCATACTCGCTCACTGATTACTGGAGCCAAACAAAAGCAAAGGCAGCAGTCAGATAAAGTCACTTGTGTTTTGGTTCCATCTTTCATAGTTCAGAACTATGTAAACAGTTCAACTGCATTACAGCACATTTAAGAAAATAAAGGCAAAGAAAAGTGTAAAGTCAACCTGTGATTAACTTGGAATACTTCACCAGATCCTGGATGGTTCTTCTATATAATCTAAAATAAACACTGTAAAAATGGACTAATAACAAAAGTAAATTGCATCATGTGTTCAAAGAATGCTTTAAGAAAATACAACTGAGAAAAATATGCTAATAAATTTGGTTTTGAAATTATCATCACTGGGTTAACAATAGAACCTGATACTATGCTTGCAGGTGTTTATCCTGATTCTTTTAACATGCAACATGTAAACTCCCTAAAGGATTTTTAGCTACACATCATCTTTCAAAGTATCTGCCTGACTGAGTTCATTTTAAGGCATTATGGTACATACAGAACTGGACTGAGTATGAATAATGAAGAGAAGTGACCTCCATTTTAAAGGAATCAGCACTACACAAGAAACCGAATGTATCTAAATGGCCACTTTCTTAAATTAATATATTTTAACCGTTTTTTAAAAATTAAATCATTTTAAAGCAGATATTATATAAGGATATTATTCCAGAAAAGTATTAACCTTCTTTTCAACAAGACAGAACAGGATCAGAGTAAGCAGCTATATATATTGTAGAGTTCACAAAATCTGTCAGCTCTAGCTCATGTGATACTCACCCTTCACTTACTTTTTTTTGCCTTAAAGCAAAGAAAAAACCACCAAACTTTGTTTAATCCTTTCAGTGTTCCCTGATCTCTTTCAAGGATGTAATGGGCTAAACAGAAAGATACAAATGCTAAGAATACCCAGGCCACCAATTCTGATAACCTGGTTGGAAAAAAAGACTCTACAGAAACGCTTCATTTGTGATATAATTTATGTCATTCTGTAAATCCCATGCAAGCAGTGGTGGGCCAGGGCTGCTAACGGAGCTTTAGTGGCTTTTAGACCTCTTTGAAGAACAATGCTAACTGTACCCACATTTTTCTATGGTCTACACCTTTCAACGAGGACTAAAAGTGGCAACTAAAATTCCTACAGCCTATATTTTGGGTTTTCTGATAAAGCGAAACTGACCTTGTATATTTATGGCCTGGCTGAATCTCAATGTAACACAGTTATTTTACTGTAGATAAATCAGATTTAGACCTTGCAGATTTGGCCCTGGAAGACTAATTTCATACTGGCTCAGAGTATCGTTAGCAACAGCGAATTTCATGTTGCTTCCCATCAACTTCAGGTGCAGTCGGAAGACTTCCAGCTGACAACACAGAAAAGGACCGTTTAAGAACACCGCTTGCAGGTGTTTACCACAGGTTAAATGTTTCATTTTGTACAACACAGAATAGAACTCGATCCTGGCAGGATCGTAATATTGAGGCATACAATCTGTCACTAGACACAGAAAGAGCTTAGCACCTTCTAAAACTGCTCCTGACCCATGCAGTTTGACATTTAGAAGTGCAGGCTCATGATGTGACATTTACTATGCAAATTGTTTTCATCTCCTCCCCCCCTTCTAATTTTATAACAACTAGAAAATAAATTTGAGTCCCTAATAATTCAGATTAAGTGCAAGTATACCGATGTTCTCAGTCAGTGCTCCACTGACTTTTACAGGATGTTATCTATATGTAGATGCTCATTAAAATCGGAATGCAGAAACAGCATCTTGAATTGGTTTAAAAAAAAAAATCAATGTAAAATGCATGTCTTGAAGACCTCTAATTAAAACAATGCTTTTCAACAGACATCACCATTTTCCCATTTTCCCCCACGACTGAACAAAAACTGCATTTTGATCTCCGTAGGATTTTGCTTGTTTTTCTTCAAATTTATTAGCTTCTGTAATTATATAGTCCATTTTATTGTTAAATCAGAAACAGTAAGAGAACACTCTAGGTCGGTACAGTCATTTTACACTGAGCATATCAGCTACAATACCTTTACCTAATGTTGTCAGAAAACCAAAACAGAACCAGAACAGCAATTTTTTTTTTCTTTTGACAAACCTGCTTATTGAGATATCACCTATTTTGTAAGGAAGAAAATACTTGAAAAATAAAAAAGTTAAAATTTAGTTAAGAGCTTTACTTGTCTGGGAGCAATCTCATAAAACTCTTTTTAATATGAGCACTTCACTTCACAAAATGAAAAAGTATTTACAACATTTTGCTTGCAGTTTGGTCACATTATCTACACACATTTGCAGAAGATCTTAGGCAAAATAGGTATGTATCTTCTTCTGATAGAGGCTATCAGATCGATTGCACATTTTCCTTTTACATAATGGCTCTCCTATAGTGCACTGAAGTCAGCGATCACTGTCTAATTACATTCTCATTTTAATTTATGGCTCAACAATAAAATCAATACCACTTCAAACCCAAGTATCTGAGCGACTGAATTACATATAGTGTAAAACATGTGGATTCTACTTTTTTGGACTTGATTTTCAAAGGAATAATTCACCTCACTAGCACAATTAAAAAATTGTGCAAAGGAATAAAGGACCTGTGCACCCAATTCACTTGAAAATCAAGGCATCTTGTCAAATTCTGTGAACTGATTTCCTTGTAGTTACAGCTCATTTAAAAAATGTTCATTTCCCTATGGCACTATAATGAACTTTTCAGCGCGCTACTACTGAATTACAGTATCTTTTACATATATACTATATTTTGGCCAATAATGTAATTTCCATGTTACACAATATCATTGCCTTCACAAGCAGAGTTGCTACATACATTCACAGTTTCAATAGATTGTAATTAGCTTCTCCAGTTGTGCTTTAAAAATTCCAAATATTTTCCAACGGTAAGTGCAAAGCAAATGTCCTATGCAGCTACAATTGGTCACAGAGTTATAAACTCCATAATTATGAGAAGAGCATTCTCTCATTCTCCGTTTTCATCACCTGCTTTTTCAGGTATAACCTCCAAACTTCGACGGGGCTTTGTGATTTCTGCATTTTCAGTGCCTGGCTTATTGAGTCCACACGAAACAGTGGCGTAATGGATTTGTTTCAGATTCTCCAATGCTTCATTTTTAGCGTATTTGAGAAGATCAGCTTGTCCCTGTAAGAAAAAAAGGCAGTTAGAATACACAACTGATAATAAGATTCTCGGGTTTTTTTCCCCTTCTGTTTGCTTCAGATTAATGGTACTCTCCTAGAGACATAACAGATATGTTGGCTCTGCTCCTCTGCCAAATAAGGCTGAAATCCAACTTTACTTTTTGATTTAAAAAATAAAGGAGGAGAAGTAGAACAGCAGTCAGACAAAAACACGTGTGCACTCATGGTGTGATACTTCATCATTACTTCTTTAGCAACTCCGAACATAAATACTATTCTATGAAGTAAGCAGAATTACGCATTTGAGGCACACAAATTGAAAACAAATATTGCTTTCTTCAAAGAAATAATGCCCCCCCTTCCCTATATAAGACTATAATAGCCAAAGTGGTTTTTTTCTGATTACCAGACAGGAAAAAAACCTCAAAGTTCACCAATCACAACACAAGCTTCAGTAGTATTTTCTGCTACAGAAAACCAGGGCTACTTTAATTTTTTTTAAATCACATACTTTTTTCCAAACTGAAAAACAACTAAAAGCTAATTTAAAACACTCCAGCAGGCTAAATGAGTCATATCTGGAGTGCATCTGTTTCTAGCCCAAGTTCCATTTTACATGGATTAGTAGAATATAGTTCTGGAACTTTAATCAAGTTGTTTATTATAGGCAGAGCTGCTAGCAACAGTCTATTAATAAAGTTGCCCAAAACTTCTCATTTCAAAAAACCTGCTTTCAGTTGCTTATATGCTTGCCAAACTTTAACTACTTAAGCTGATACTTCCTATGCAGGATTTTTGCCATTGGCAGATGTTATTATTATTACTGTTTAATATTATTCTTTAACCTCAGCCATATGGTTCATTCAGTTCTGAGAATAAAGATGGAAAATGCTGTCAGAATTCTTTCAACAAACTTCCATCCTTCCCTTCCCACTCCCATTTGGGATAGGGACTTGCAATTCAAACGACTTCAGGGCCTCAGAGTAGTGAATCCAAGTTATGAGCTTTTAATAAACAAAAATCAGATTTTGAACGTGGTTACTACAAGCACTCAGGATTTTGTTCTTGATCATTCTTCATCTCTTGACAGCTCCAGCAATGTGGCAAGACAATGCGTATTCCATTCCCACACAATAATGAATATGCGTTAGAAGAAAAAGTTGGGTTTTTCCTGTATGGCTTCTCCAAGTTGTCTTACCACCAACATTTGGTTGCCAATGAAGGCAGTCTAAAAGCCAGACTGGAAGAGGGGAAGGAAGAGCCTGGGATAGGGATTCTGGCAAGGAGGTGGATGGAGAAAAGGAGGGGGCAGAAGCGATCTCTGGGACTGACCTGGCAAGAACTCTAGGACTGTGGAAAGGGAAATTAGACTGTACTATACAAAGCAGAGACTAGATCTTACTAAAAGAGGAGATTGTGAAATCATGACAAATGAACACAGTGCAACAACACTGAATTTGGATCAGACAGGTGAGTGGAGAAAGGGAAAGATTGAGGCAACATCTGGGATTGGAATACAGAAAGAAAACGGATTGACAAAATCCACCACATTGAAAGAAGCTTGAAAATGACAGACAAGTACAAGGACCAACAACTCAAAAAGAGTGAGAGCGCTTGGTAATGACACTAAAAGCTGGTGAGAGAGAAAAACAAACAAAAATACAGAGCAGGGAGAAGACTGCAGAATACAGTGAAATCAGGTAAGTTGAGGGCAAAACAAAAATTAAGACTTACTGGGAAGGATCTCTAAAGGAGGCGAAGAGGGGGCAATGTGAACTGAAAAGCAATGGGAAAAAACTGCCAGAAGAGAAAATTAGGCACCAAGTGGGAACACTTGGTATACTCCAAGTATTCTTGGATGGAGGAGACAGGGGAAGGGAGAAGCCAGGGGTTAGCCGGAATGGCTGCATTTTCAGCCAGGAACTAGAAGTGTCTGGACAAAACTGATCAGGGAACACGAACTTTGTAGACAAGACAGGATTTGGGATAAGGGGCTGGATTATTGCAGACAAGAGGGGGTCAGACTAAACACATTCAGCCAAATGGGATCAAGTTTAGAGCAGGGTGAAATAGAAAACTGCATCTATGTTCATTACTCTCTTCTCCAACACTTAGAATGAAGCAATTGATTTCTGAATGCCACTGAACTCAGAAAAATGTTTCTGAAACCAACTCTGTTGTCATTATCTGCTGTCATGTCTGGATCCAAAGATAAAACAAGAGCCAACCACTGCTACCAAATATGGCTCAAGTGAGAGAGGTCTTGTGCAACTGATGTAAAGTGCCTAGCTCTGTTGATGTACCATCATGAAGCCATATGCTGGAGAAAAAAAGAAGTGCACAACTTAAAAATTCAAGTTGTAGCCACAGTGAACACTGTTGAACAGTAATACAATGCATCTGAAAGGCAGAAAAGCAAAAAAGTCATCCAGATCTGAAGAAACTGCCCCCACAGACTCAGTTCAAAGAACTCAAAAGACCTTCCATGTATCAAATGTCTCTTGTCCAAGGGCTCTCAAGATTCAGTTTCAATTCTCTATATTCTATGCATACTGTAGTTGCATAAGATCCTGGTTTTCGCAGTAGGTGCCATTGATTTAAAAAGTAAGTTAAGAGCACAGTCAGTTGACTGCAATCTGGAACACAGGAATCTCTCAGATCTATGACTACTCAGAGGTCTTTCACCTACTTCCAGCCCCAAATGGCTGTAGGCAACTTGCTCTGATAAAATGCATATTGTAAAGCAAATACAAGAAACATATCAACAGCTCAAACCTTAGTCAAGCAGATTTATCATGAAGTAAGTACAAAAAAGCCTATATTCAAAGAAACAAAGCTGGTCTGTGGAGACAACTCAATGCTGGAATCTGGAGCAGTTGCAGAACCAAACCCATATGTTTCTCGCTATACAGTAGGGCTGCCTATGTCAGGCTTTCACCTCAGGTAAATCAAAATGTAAATGAATTTAGTCCTTAGTGTTGTCTGGCAAACACACCACAAAACTTGAATTTACTCCCAATATTGTGGTTAACAGGCAGTTAAGTGATTAATTCCCAACTGGGAACAGGACCGATAGCAGGCCTTGCACATCACAAGCACAGAGCACTGCGAGAGCACTGTCCTCAGCAGCAGAAGGCAATCACTGCTCCCTTTCCTTCACCGTGGTTAAAATTCACTAACAGAGCTGAGTACTATGTAACTTTAATACCTATTTCACAGGCTGATGTTTAGAAGCTTCAGAAAAAGAATCAAGCACCAAGCTGTTTTGTAGGCAGACATGAAAAAGACCTTAAAGAACATCAAAGAACAAAACTGATATTCATTCATAAGCTTTTAATGAACAACAATGATAAAGGATGTGAATTAATGCGGAAGGTCAATTCAATACCCTTCATACCTCTCTGTCCCAATATGCCTGCATCAACTACTCTGTTGTTTTTTTTTAATAAGCATTAAAAATCTTCTATTTCTTTTGATGCTTTTAGCCAAGAGGCAGTGTTTTTATATCATAGCTCCTGAAAGGTAATTAAAACCAAAATCAAAATGGTTCCTATCAGTTCTCATACCTGTGAAATGAGATATCATTTCAGTGTCAATTGGACATAGCATCAAGTAGAATGTCTCAGCACAGCTACCTTTATAATCTGGTACACATTCACTCACAATTTCTGGTTAACAGGTTCTCCAGTGAGTGTGTGAACGTGAAAGTACGACTGTTGAGATGACTTTTGAAATAACTGCACGAGCACCCTTTCCCGCCTCAAGAATCCCAAGAAACTGTATCAATAATGACTGGGCTTTAGGTCAGGTTCTGGGACCCAAAGCTCGTATCAGGAAAAGAAAGAAGCCGGTAACACTTTCTCAAAGCGCTTCTCTGAGCAGTGGCTGCCAGGTACAACGGGACATACTGCAGTGCTCCCTGCCCAGCTGACATGCTCTGAGTGCGCTTACAGGAACAGGACATAAAGGACTTAACTTCTGAACTTCTAAATATGGGTTTAATTAGGAGCCAAAATCCTATCAGTCCAGTAACATCAAGAGACTAGTAATTTTAGATATTTAAATGGAAGTGGCATGTGGGAGGTTGTCTGAGTAGCTACAGGAGTAGGCAGCAGCTATCAGAAGCTTTATGAATGCCCCATGGTGACAACAGTGCTGCCTGAATCCACTTGTAGATTTGGTCCATAAAATTCAGATGGTTGCTTTTTTAAAACACATATTTAAGAAGTTGCATCCCTATAAGTGCCTTGAGAGTTCCATTTACAAATACATTTATAAAAACAATGTAGGTGCAGAACCAATGTCATTACAGACTTAACATGCCCTGAACTGCATGTCTTGGGAGTTCAAGAGAAAGTAAGTCATGTTGTCTAATGTGACATGTCTAAAAACTCATAGCCAACAAGAAGCATCTAACAAATGCTGGGCTTAGGAGCCCCACCTTCATTCCGAATACTTCCACTGAACTCTCCCTATGCCTTTAGAACAGCTCTTTGTTGCAAAGACTAATTTAAAGACAGTGTCACGCTCTTTCTATGGGCACCTCAAATTCTGAGACTATATAGGTTTTTTCAAAGTTTTGCTCTGCCAGGAAAATCCATAAATTGTTACATTATGTCATTTGCAGCAGTCTGCTGCAGCAGTACTTAAGAGCGATTTTCCTTCTTCAACTGTGTACTCTTCCTGGCAAGAAATGTGATTATCTATATTTATGCTTAGAAAATATGAATGCTATCAGTCTGAGTATTAACAATAAATAAATTACTAGCAAATGACCTTGCAAACTGCCTATTTGAAAGAGAGGAATATTCTAATACTGTACAACCTCTAAATCTCTCAAATAGGCAACAAAGTTCACTAAAGCAGACTAAATTTACTCTAAATGACGCTCTGAAGTTAAGCAAATACCTGTATGTGCATATAAGGGTTGCAAAAAAATGGGAATGCATGCCGAATTCAAACATTCTATACCAATAATAAATCTGGCCACATGGCTTCCAATTAGGAAAAATAAAATTCTTCAAAATAGTAACAGTAATAGTAATGCGTGTGGGCGCGCAGATACCCGTATATATATTTAATAGCTACGTCAGATGTTTTAAACAAAGAGTTCCCCTAGAATTAAGCTGTCGATTTTGTTACTTTATCAAACTTTCCATTGCGTCAACTATAGTCAAAATGGCCCAACTGAAAAAAAAAAAAGATCAATATGTACCTTGAGGGTTAAATGCAGCTTAATTGATTTGGAAAATATATCAGCCACACCATGTGAGCAGCCTGCGATTCCTCTGTGAGGGAGCTGAGGATGGTGCTCATGCAGAATTATTTAGTAATGCTGTTCAGAGCCACACAGCAATTCCTAATTCATAGCCAAGAGAACATGTCAGACACTGTTCCTAATTACAAGAATAAAAAAAGTTATATCCATCTAAGCATGGCACTGACTTTGGTGTATTGGTTGCTCAACTGCTTTGCGTGTTGAACAGCAAAATTTGGGGCCACTGAATAGACAGGGTTTTATTTTTTGTGCTGTTCAAGGGGGAAGTTAATTTGACGTAGGCAGAGAATTCAACAGAAAAAAGAAATTCTTCTTAAAGTGGCTCACATTGTCACTCTTCTGATCAATTTTTACTCTAAAAAATATGGGCATTCACTTTCCATCCCTGTCCTCACATATTTTTTACAGAACTGCAAAATGAAAAAACATATTAGATCAAAATTATGATTGCAGGTCTTTTTGTCCAGACAGCAAGAGCAGTGGCTTAGAAACTGATAAATTTTTTCTATTTAATTACATAACACAAAACAAGTTATGGTTACAGCCTATAGTTAAGACTTTGGAGTGAAAAAACTCAATGTGTTACTTCAAACAAATCACAACCTCTAACTTTCTGTACATCTAAATGTGAATAACAGCACTTCATAGATTCCTATGTGAACTGTAACACTTGTAAAGAACTTTAAGATGTAACAACATACCAGAATTTTCTGTAACACGTCCTGTTAAAGTTTTGACAACAGGCTGATTAAACACCTCAATATTTTTTTTATAAAGTATTAATTAAGGGACAAATTGTATCTTGCTACAGAAAGGACCTCAATCTGCGAGTAGAAAAAAACAAGTCAACGTGGAAGAGATTCTCTCAAGAATCTCTACAAAAGGAAGGCCACCTAACTTCATCTTTACGTTAATCCTAAGGATATGCAGAAAAGCCCTTCAGTGCTCTGAAGAGCCAGATATACCATGTGGGTTTTCCGATTCCTGGCTCACGCAGAAATCACGACTTCATATTTCAGTCACTCATCAACTGCAAACCTCCCCCCCCGAGCACTTATGTTCTGAATGGAAAGCAGAGATGAAGCAAAGGTACTGCTGTTTCAGGCAGTTTTTGAACTATTTGCCTATCCAAGCCGATATCTGATACCTTTGATGGAAAAGAAGGGATAAGAATTTATTTCCTTGACATTTGCCAAAGCCATTGAACTGACCCCCCTCCCCTCTATCCCCTAGGTAGCACAGGAATGGTACTTGATACATCCCATACACTGTCTTCAAGAAACTCTGCTCTAAGAAAGGAAAAGTGGTAGTCCGGTCCTTTTATCTACAAGCAGAACATGCATGCATATTTTTAGAATGTATTAACTGTACAACTTGTAGCAAATTTAACCTCTTTTTGATTCTCCTCCACATTGGACTTGTGTAACACAAGGGGGACTGGAGCACCAACCAACACTGTGAAAAGCTTAACGGTGGAAACCAACATGGAAAGCTGGAGAAACACATCTGTATTACTGCTTTTCTGTAGTAGTTCACTGTAAGAAGAGGCAATGGGGAATTCTATTTTCAATAAGAAGTAAAAAGAAAAAAATATGTGGGAGAAAGTAATTTTCTTTATAATTAAAACAGACTTTATAGTTTAATGTAGCGATGAAATATTTGATTGAGTGGGAGAGAAGAACTCATTAGTGGATGTAAACACAAAACCTGAATAATTTGGGCTAGAAGTATAGTGTCAAGGGAATAAATTAAGGGACGCAGTTTTGCTATCTCTATAAATTTTGATATACTCTGCTGAGATGAAAGACCAGCGAGAAGAAACCTGAGCTGTTCCATATTCTAGTTTCCTGGGGATCTCTGGCTGAAAGCTTTTTTATACTTCATCACTTACTGTTGTGTCAAAACATAAGCAAATGCGCTTGACAAAATGCAAAGAGAATCTCCAGCTCATACACACTCAACTTACTCCAGTCTGGATTACTAATATAATTTGTATGTATTATTAATCGTTATTCATCACTGACTGTAGTAACAACAGCTTCCTTTTTGTTTTTAAAAAACTGCATGAACCATAACACTCTTACTCCCTTTTACATCACAAAGCAGGTTTTAAACAGCAGAATAGATTCCTCCCAGCCCGAGCCCCTTCACAGAAATCTATACTCATTGTTTCACCTATGTATTCAAGATTACAGTGGATCCTGTTAATGTTAAAACGTTGTAAGAAGAAAATGTCAGACAGAATAAACAACCTGCCACAATAGGAAAAGAAGAAAAATTCGCATTGAGAGTCTGATGTGTTTTCAAGTTATATAAACTAAACTGATGTGGTTATAGAAGTGAATAAAACCAGTTGAACTGTGACACAGAATAATGACCAATAACAATATGAGAATGTCAGTTGTGAATGGAAAAATACAGTAACTAACCGAAGGAAGACACATTACCTTTAAAATTGTAATGTTCCACGTAAAACTTTCTACAGACTTTTGCAGTTTTCTTTCTTTTAAGCCTTCTCTTGCTCCTATATTGTGCAGGTTTTCATGAAACTCCATTGCTGTGGAGAATAAAAGAGGGAGGAATATAGTATCGATTTTAATGCATTTTTGTGATCACAGAGATAGTGATTTGAAACCAATAAGGCAAAAGGTCAACGAAAAAGCTTCAGAAATTTTATTTTTCAAGCACAAATATATCTGATCTAGTAGTGTGCAATGTTATACAACATGCCAATATATAAAAATCTCTCTAAGCCAAAATCCACACTGAAGTACCTGTTGGGTCACTGCCACACAAAGATGGAGCCAAGCAAATATTTACCATACAAAAATACTACTTAAGCACAACTGAATTTGTTACACTATATGTAAAAACCGTTTTGTGAGTTGCTATAGAATGGGAACAGTAATTTCATGAAATACCCTGGCCTAAAAAATTTATTTTGTGCCTTGCTCTTTTATGCACTAAATTAACATCACAGTTGTCCAGCTAACAGCTTATATGCTGGGGCCAGCTTTACCCCTGAGAAAAGGAATAACTGTGAAGGAAGGGTGCCAAGTGAACTGCTAAGAACATTTTACCACACCCATGTAAGCTTCTGTGTCCACAAAACCTGTATCTGAAAAACTCCAAACCAAAAATTTTTGGCAAAATTCAGATTAGCTTGATCTAAACATTAAGTAGAGTGACCAGAGCTTTAGTTTTAATCCAGCACACTGCACAGATATAAGAAAAATAATTTGCTTTCCATGCTGCTGTTACAAGTCATATGAAAATAAGTTTGAAACAGTTTCCTTCATAGAGGGGAAGTAAAACATCCTTCCATGGGTATGCACATCAACCCAACATGGATTACAGCAACTCTCCTATTGAAGTCATACATTAAATTGCGCTCTCAGGCTCTCCATCAGTATATAACATAAAGGGTATTTTTGAGGGCAAAAGTTGGCAAGTGGTTGTGACTTACACCTGTGAATGTAAAACCAAGTTACAGCTTAATTATTAATTTTAACTATGTTGATTGAGGTCTATTTGCCCAGTGAGTATATGTACTTCAAAATTTACACGTAATTAGTTATCATGGAATAAACATACGAACTTGTGTTGGCTGTCAATCCTAGAGTAGACTGACTTTTAAGGACATCATAGTATCTATTCTTCGTAATTTCTCTACCCCACCCACACTTATGTCTCATTACAAGAAAAAAACATGACAATGTTTTCTTTGTACATTCCCTTACCTTATTCCCATATATATACACACACACATTTTAAATATTCTTCGTATATTCATTTGAAAGACAAGATCGTTCTTTTCAGCTTTTCTTACTTTTTTAAATTTCACTACAAGAAAAATAAATGGCAAATATTTTCCCTGAATTAAACTACTGTATCATTTTTATTTCAAACACTTCTCTGTAACTCTGGTTTGCCTCTAGTAAACCATTCATACTATATTTCCCTAAAACAGTTTTCTAACCAGGTGAGAAATTAAAGTTCATTCATCCAACACTGTTTCCAAGTATCCATTTCCTGTTTACAACATCCAAAACAATAAAATCCCAATGTGACCATCAAAAGATTATGCACAGATCCATATTTACACCATTACGTTTCTAAAGCCACCATGAAAATACAGATTTTCTGATCGGTACCATGAATTCTGAGACTAATACTGCTAAACTTTTGGAGTTCTGCACCTCATTTCCATCTTCATAAATATTGCCCTTCAAATCCACAGGCACGAGTGATCGATAATAACCGTGAACTGAAGCCACTCTTCGAGAGATTAAGAATAATGTTGAGAGGCTGCATGATCGATGTGAAATTGGTGCTTTGCAGATTTCAGATCATTCTTATGTATACAAAGTCACCAATACCTCAAATGCAGAGACAGTGGTGACCACATATTCTGCTAGCCAGAAGAGCTCTTTTCTGGTTCACGGACTACCTTCTACAGTGACCCCCTTCCTTCTTTATGCTCATGCCATGTTACACTTCTGTTCTGCCAAAGCCACTCCACTACAGCTAAACATTCCTGGCAGTTAGCAGCAACATCTCAGTGCCCTTTTTCAGAAAATGAAACAAAGTCAGATCATCCTACCAGAGCATGCACATGTAAACGCTGAGCAAACTGCCTTCTGCTTAAACAGAACTCATCACACCCCTCTCCTAAACATCTCTCATTAGAATGGACAGGGCAACTCCCCATTACCATGCTAAACTAAAGCTATCCTACTGCAAGCCTAAACATACAACCACGGACACGTAGATTTGAATTTTATTTCTGTTTCTATGACTAGCTTGCCTGATAAATTGAAACGGATTATTTCACCTCCAAGTCTCAGTTTTTCCATCTGTTGAATGGAACAAATTATATTTGCTACACAATATAAGGCAACTTCATTTTGAAGTATGAATGTAGCACAGCATTTAACAGTTGACTACATCTCTCTTGATATTCCCCTTCTATGTTCCTGCTTGTTTTTCTTGGATTTTATCTTAGAACTGACTACTTCATGTATTAACAGTAGTGAGGTTATAACAAAAGTGTTAAATTCCAAAACAAAGCTGACTTCTTAGGAGATAAAAGGAAAAAAGAGCTTTTCATTTACAGCTAAATTAATAAAAAGAAAAATATGTTCATATAAACTCATGTAAAAGCGTCTTTAAGATATTCATGACAGATGTCTTTCCTTTTTAAATCTCATTGCAAGTAAAAATTAAGATATAGTAAGCAAATTACTTTTATGAGGCTTAATTACTTCTAGAATTATTAGTCAATTAGTCCTTTCGAACTGCCTGAGAGCTCTTGGATGACAACATACATAATACTAACCTTATTTATCAGTCTTAATATATTTCAGCATATGTCACCTGCTTAATCCAAAAAGCAGTTTTCCATTTTTACTGGCAGCTGTTAAAAAGGGTATCATCAGCAAGTTTGTGAGCAATCATGAAGATTACGTAGGATATGGGTTCTTCTTGCATTCAGATGGAATTTCCTGGTTTTTAATTAGTGTCAATTGCACAAATATTTTTATCTACAACGAAGTTACTGATTGTTGTCTTGAGCCAGAAAGCACAGTTCTAAAAATTTATTTTGATTAAGCGATGTCAACTCAGATGGGAACAGTTTGCTCAGAGAACCTGTGGAGCGTCCATCCTTGGAGTTACTCAGAAGCCATGTGGACATGGTCCTGGGCAGCCTGCTCTGGATGGCCCTGTTTGAGCAGGGGGAGTTGGACCAGATGACCTCCTGAGGTCCCTTCGAACCTCAGTGACTCTGTGTGTCTATGCTAAATTTATTTTCTTGCACAGTTGGAGAAATAGTTTCTAATTTAGACAATATGTTTGCTAAAAAAACTTACTGCTTTGAAGCAAATTTAGTTTGATGTGAAGAGTCCCCCGTGTATACAGAAGTAGCAGTAACAGTCAGCAGCTTTGTCTTCTTACCTCGGCGCTTTGGACTATACTTGGATAGTAGAAAGATC
>NW_010538358.1:0-30245 GCF_000687285.1 Phaethon lepturus
CTCCCGGGCGCGGGGACTTTTCGTTCCGTGCATCTGGCGCGGATTTTCCCTTTCGCCTCCTGAGCTGCGTCCAGGACCGGTACCCGGGCTCCGTCGCACCGTGGTTCGCAGGTTCAGCCCTCTTTAGGGTCCCTGTTCGGGCGCCATTTGTTGCGACGGAGGGAAGACATGGACACTCGATGCGAGTGATCAGCAAGCTTCGTTTATTCAGTGATACAGTTGTCTTTTATAATCATTATAATTAGCTCATACATATTGCAAAAGCTAAGCTCATCATTGGTTTGGCGTTAGTAGTCGATTTCCGGATTATCAACAATAGTTCCTTCTCTGCGGTCAACTATACCCTGTTGTTTTATAATGTGTACAGCCAAGGACGGTTAGTCCTTATCAACAACTAAATTAGCGGTGTACGGTGTTTCCCAAGCTCCTGCTTGGCCAGCTGGCTCATGTCTACATGACCTCTCTCAGCGAGCCAGTTCTCCACAGTGTTCCCCTACCTGTCTTCTGAGATGAAAAACACATCTGCTCTTGTGAAAAAACAGATAGTCATCGAATCAGTAGCATGCCATGCTACTGTCTGGTATGCTAATATTTTCTTATTATTCCCCTATCTGAATCCACCTGTGGTCTAAAAGACCCAAGTAAAACTTGGGCTCAAGGTTCTGAGGGCCGGGATGGACCTGTTGTTCTGTGCTGTTACTGGCACCAGCACAGACCGTGGTCCACAATGGGGCATGAGTGTACAAGTCCTACGTGAAGCATGCATGGCTCCCTAAGCCATCCCTGCACCCCGATGCAGCCTTGGGGAACAGGGCGTTATTTTCCCACTGCCGCGCCTGTCACGGACACTGGCCATCAAATCCCAATCAGCTGCTATTTGTCTAAAATTTAAAAAAAAAAAGTCATAGGCTAGATGGTAAACTACAGAATCCGTACGAGCCATGCACAGTGAATCTGTGCTGAGTGTGATCTGTTCTTATGGTTTTGCCCGATAGCGCAGGGTAGGAGAATCGGAACGCGATGACCTGGATAATCGTTATTGAGCTGCCTCCGAATTAAATCCAGGGAGCCAGCAGGTGGCTCCGTCTTCCTTACGATCTGCAGAAAAGCAAGAAAGTGAAGGAGCCATTGCCTGAAATATGTGTTCAGCAGTGGCTGGAACCCAGCAAAGGCTGCAGAAGGGTTTCTCAGAGCTCGAGTGCAGGCTGAAGCGGTCTGGGAAACGAGCTCAGAGTTTGCAGCGTAACACAGGAGCAAATGGGGAAGGAGTGAGATAAAAAGAAAACAAAAAAAAAACATTGTTCTGTCCAGCAGAGCTGCAGCCAGAGGAGGGATTATCTCCCGGTGTGTGGTTGCAGAAGGGGTTGTGCAATGCCCGGAAGGTCCACATGGGCTAACCTGAAATAAGAGGGGTGGCTAATGCGGAGAAGGGGACCTCAGCGCCCAGAGCCTTTCTGTCACTGCTCAAGCGACCAAACGCTAACTGGTGAAGCTCAGCGACATGCAGAGGACTAGCCTGAGGTCTGGGTATCTCCCAGCCTCTGCTTAGAATCTGCAGTAAGGGTGCGAGTGAGATATGAGCCTTGTGCCAGCCCTTCCATACTGGTGTGATGTGACTGGAGTCCTGCACTTCTACTGTTGGCAATTCAGCACATTGTGTCCTGACCTAAAACTGCTGCAACAGCTTCTGTATGGCCTGTAAGTCATGGGGTTCTCGTCCTTGCAGGCATGTCATGTATCCGGCAGTGGTGAACATTTTGTTTGGGAAAGGCATCTGCCCAACAAATCAGAGTGAAATCAAGGAGTTTGAAGAACATTTTCAGAAGTACGATGAGGACTTCGAATACGCTTCTCAGATGCCCGAGTGCTTCCTGAGGTAACAGAGCAGAGATGATACACAGGTGCAGCACAGTACTTGCTGGGATATGAACCGTGAGAGACATTTTCCCTGTAGGATGATGTGCTGTCTTTATCGATGGCGCACTTTTGCGCCAGGGAGGCTTTCAGCTAGTTGCTTCAAAATAGGTCTGACCTCGTCTCGTGCATTTTCCTGGCATAAAGCAGAAACAATCTTGCTTAGGTGGGCAGGGTCCAGCTTGGACCTGTCAGGGAGCAGCAGCTGGGCAAAGGGCAAAGGCCTGAGCCTAAATGTGAGTCCCACAGTGAAAACCTGTAGTGGAATAGATAGGAAAATCTAGTCTTGCAGTCACAGGTCCTGGCTGCAAGATGAGGTCTGGCCAAGGTGAAGTCAACACTACTGTCAGTCAGATTGACACTTGACTATTCATCAACTGACTGCTGCCCAAGGGCTTTTGGAAAGAAACCAAGGAGTCCTTCTCATGGAAAAGGAAATGTTGGTTTGTGCTGCCTCAGTTAAGTGCTTCTTGTTTGTTGCTTTTCTTTACAGGAACTGGTCTAAATCCAAAAAATGGCTTCTAAAATTATTTGAGAAAGTCGTATCAGATGCTGAAAGGACCAATCCTTCAGAGACCACATCCAAGGTAAACAACTGAGGCTATGAAATAAGATGACTTCATTGTATATTCTGACTGAAGGAATGGAGGGCAGGAATTGGGGGGTTGGACTAGATGACCTTTAAAGGTCCCTTCCAACCCAAACCATTCTATGATTCAATGATTCAGTTATCTGAGTACTGGAAGAAATAAGCCAAATATGTCAGCTTTGAAAGCTGGACCTTAACTGTCCAGTATTGGTGTCACCTACATTAGGATAAGCCCATAATTTTGAGTCCTACTCCTCAATTTAGTTTATTATTTCCAACAATTCTGAGAATGGACATCTTCCACTGGGGAATTTTAAGCCAAGGGTTCAGAGCTATGACCCATCGCCAGCCTCCGGTATCGCAACTGCAGTGAGCAGTTGAAAGAGGTGAGAGAAAGACCTCTTCAGTTGTTTCTCTGAGGGCACCGTGCTGTGAAATTTCAAAACCTTACATGTACTATTTTTAGACGCTGGTGTAGAGTGAGTAGATCCTCCAGCAGCCAGACTAGTAGAAAATAGCAGATTACTGGATTGGAAGCCAAGTACTCTAAATATTGATTGTGTCAAAGCGGTGATAAGTTGTGCCCCTGGTTATTCTCCTTAGCTATGGCAGGAATTCTGTCTATACGCCTGACAAACGTGAGGGCAGACTGGCCTGGGAATTTTGATCTACCCAAATGATTCTAGAACAGATCATTAAACAAACCAGGTTTTATTTAGACTTTAAAAGCTTTACATACCACAATTTCTTTCATAAAATAAACCAGAATAACGGAAAGAAAGAGAGGGCAGGAGAGGGGTGGTGAGAGGTAAGAAGGTGCAGGAAGTAGGAGGCACAAACTCAGTGTCTTAGATTAGGTGGGAATTTGGAAAAAAGAGCAGTCATTTTTTGTTCAAGTGCATCCTTTTCCCATCTGAAAAGTAGACAGGGAGCTTTGTCTTGCATGCATGGTTGCTCTGTATTTAAGGAAATACTACAAACAAAAGCTGAGCCTAGAACATTACACAGTTGCTATAGTTTCAAAGAGTATCGAGCCATTGCAGTCACTGGTTAGGTCACTGACAAAGCTCCTGCAACTAAGGAGTTTGCTGATATATCAGACCATCTCTTCATAACCTTTTTCGCAGGAACAGAGAGAACATTTTCTGCATTTCCATTCATTCAACTTGTTCAGTCCCATTTTCAGGTTCTTTAGAGAAGTAGGAATTAAAAAGGAATACAGATTTCTTTTTCCTTTCTTCGACATACAAGCAACAATGGGGAGTGAGGGAACCAGACAAAAAACTGTAAGGAAATGGAGGGCAGTGCAAGTGTTCAGTAGGGATTTACGTGGTGCATTGACTTCTTCTGGCCCTCTGCCTGTGAGTCTCACTTCTCGTAACAGCTGTCATCTCTACTTTGTGACTGCAAAAAACCTCGTAGTTTATCTTTGATAAACTAGTCTTACGTTATATCCTTGAATTCTAGTAAGCCTTACCCTAAACTAGATTTTAATATATATTTGGAAATACACATTATTATCTTTTATTTATAACAGACACTACTGCAACATCTCCTGGATAACTTGCAAGGAAAACATCTAGCTCCCAATTATGGTCTCCTCATGCTCTGGGCTTCCCAAGCAAATTCTGTCCCTGTAAGTACGCCAGCTAGAGAAACACCTTCTCTCTCTCCTGTTCAAAAGCCTGTATTTGGGAAGCAAAGACTTTGAACCAGAGGTCACACACACTGCACGTATTCCAAAGAAGGGATTATCATGCTCACATGCATCACTACAGATATACCCAGGCTGCAATGTCACAGAAGCAATGACAAGAAAAGCTCTTGTATTTTTCTGAAATTGTGATGTCCCCTGTCATAACATTTTGGGAACATGTGTCTCATAGATGTTAAGATCACAGTCTTAAGCTGTGAAGAGCATTTAACTCTACTTCGAAGCACTGTGGCTGTATTATAGTAGAGTCTCTATTTTAAATAGCCTGGTGTTACCAATTGTAAAGAATATCAAAAGCATAATATAGAGTAACTTCATCTGTGTGCAAATCCTTGAGTGAATTTGGCTCTTTCGCTTTTGGGGATCTGCTGTACAAATGCCAGTGTTGCTTCAGGGGAAGAAAAGCAATAGTTTGATTCTACTACCACTTAAGTTTTGTGTATGTCAGAAAGGGATTTGATGGATTAGTGACACAGATACATGCATGCTAACAAGCCCAATATATCTAACACAGCTTAGGCTGACCAAAGACATTTATAGGAACTTCTCAGATTAAAAATCTATAGCAGCAAAAACATCCTTTATTTACCATGACTACTAAGCTCTTTCCAGCACAGTTATGTCCAATTACAGATGTGATTTAGAAAAAAAATGATAGTCAGTTATTTTTATATGTACTCCTAAATGGATATATCTATGTTTTTGTAGATTGGATATTACTACAATTTACCCTAAAGGAATTTCATCCATTTCAGTGAGGTTTCTGTGGATTCACATGTTGGTATAAGCAAGAGGTACAGCCTGCTGTCTGTTATCAGGATAACTGACATTCCTTCCACGACTTTATCATTACTTACTTCTGTAATATTCAGCTGTAAATAGACATACAGATATTTTGTTCTTTCTCAGAATAGTCACAACCACTGTTCTGGTGACTGGAATGATGAAAAAAGGCCTTTCACCTTCCAAGGGGACTTTTTACAAGCGTGTTAATCCCTTTTATCTGAAAGAATTCCACCTCAGCCCACGAAGTGAAGCCACGGTGTACAAGAAAACTAAGCTACCAGATTTGTTTTGCAGAAGGAAAACTGCATCCATGTGGGGCTATTTAGGAAATAATAGTAAGAGTTCTCATCCCTCAGCAGCACAGATGGCCCACGACCAGATCTGTGTGCAGACTGCATCTCCCGCTAGCTCAGCAAGAGGAGAGAGACTCCTGGCAGTGCTGCGAGTCCTTCTGGTTTCATCCTACTTAAGAGGATTTTCTCCTTTCCTAAATTTCTTGATTTTCAACTTCATTGCATAATCAGTTAGCAAATTATTTCTAAAGAGGATATACTACTGCTTGTTTTGCTGTTAATTAAACCTTTTCCTGCTCTTTTTAATGTGACTCACTGTTACAGTGCCCTGAAAATTATTTAACATAATTTCTGCTAATATTAGTAAGAATTTACTATTTAATTTTTTTCTATTCTTGCAGCTGAATTTAATCACACACAATGATTTAGTAATTCATTTTAACACCTGTTTATTTGAAATAAAAAAAAGGATTCTGTGTTTCAAAGCTCTATAATGTTCACTGAAGGTAAGTACACAGCAGATGACTAGATCTAATCTCCGAGGATCCCTTAGACGTGGATTTACCTGGGAAGCACAGCTCCCTGTGCATCCCAACAACAACAGGCACATGCAAAAAAGTGCAAATGTTTTCACCTGCCTGTGATTTGCTACAAAGATACTGTAATTCTGTTCCATATTCCTGATTTAAGTACTTTCATCTCTGTTTAGATTGCATTTTGGACCCTTGTTTTCATACTCTCTTATCCTTCCATTTACAAGAAAATCATGGAAGATCTGGCTTCTGTTTTTGGCAAAGCAGGTAATAAATCCAATCTTCTGGGACCTAGAAATCATTTATTCTGTGTTGGCTCAGCACATCGCCAATGGTCAATGGCTGGGAATAGTGAATGTTGCTGCTGAGGGTACTACTGATAACATAGGGTACAGCTTTGAGTTCTTTATTCAGCATACGCACAAGATATATTTTTTAAACAAAACCACCTTGGATGTTAGCAAAAGAACCGTGTGTATTTATCTCTTCATTCTACACCTATCATTTACACCTAGATTTGTATTAACCAGTCTTGTGCTTTTTTCATGCATCTATGATAGGGTCAGCTGAGGTTTTTCAATTCAGCTGCTTTTCATGGTGTGGTGTTCATCAAAGCTACAGCTATTCTGTGGAAAGAATGGGCTAGGAACTGTCCTCTTTTCTCTCATCTGAGGCCAGTTTGTCCAGCATGATTCACTGCCACATGGCTAATCTCTTCCACAAAAAACAGTCACCTACTGGGAGCAGGCATTCACCTATGCAGTCCCCTGAACAATGCTTAGACTTTCATGGAAGACTCTTAATTGACATGGGTCAAAACCACATCAAGGAACATGTCAATAATTAACCAATAAAGATAATTATGACCCAGTGCTTAAGCCTTTCTCCTGTCCCTGTCTTATTTGCTAGTGTTAACATAGCCCAAGAGCTCAGCCACGGCTTCTTGTCTTGGTGCCTACAGTCCCTTCGATTTCTATGCAGTGTTCTACCAAAGTACCAAAAAAGTCCAGGGACTCTTAACTTCCAAGATGACCGTTGTTTGGCCTCTTCTGGCCATGCCATATCTACAGCTACCTTAGAGTTATTAAATTATCTTCAGTGGCTTTTCTTAAATTGTACTGATTTTGATCCATTTATTTACTTTGAACTATAAAGAAAATTTCTGGGTGTAAACAAGGTCTTAAAGTCTTGATGTACTCTATCAGAAGGCGTAAAGCAAGACATGTCAGCATGTATCAAAACAAGTATGAAATCTAATTTTTACACGGAGTTTTCTTTCTCATGCCACAACAGGTAAAGCTGAAATAGAAGTTTCTGAAGAGGACCTTAAGAAGCTCCCTTTTATTAAATGGTGCACTTTGGAAGCCATACGGCTGAGGTCTCCAGGTGCAATCACCAAGAAAGTAGTAAACCCAATAAGAATTCAGGTGAGTTTCTTTTTTTTTTCTTTTCTTTTTTTTTTCCCCCAAAAGGATGCTGTATGATTTGTCTGGAAAGTGGCCTCCCAATAGATCTAGATAAAATTAAAATAGTAGAGATATTCCACAATCTCACATATATCTCCTGTTTAGTTTAACAGATTTTTTCATCATCATTATTTTAATTGTCATTAATTTAAGAGTGGTTTTACTTCTTTTGCTCATAGTCTTACCTTGAGTTTTGAATTGAATTTAACTGAAATTTAATTGAGCTGGAGATACTGTGCTGGTAGTATATGAAATAGTAATCAGACACAACAAATACAGTAAAAGGCACCACAATTTAGTAACTGATATAAGTCCTTCTTTTCTGTTTGTTCTCTTCAGTGCCACTTAGAGGGGAAGTGCCAGCATTCAGGAGTCTAACAAATAAATGTTTCAGAGAGAAACATTGTCTTCTAAGGGATTAGCACTCATGCCCATTGAAAAAATTACTAAAGTCCCATAAAGGTCTATTGTCATAGAAGTCTTTCTGTGAACTTCTTTGTGTTTTGAAGGAAGTGCCCAACAAAAGATTTAGAAAAAAATAGCAGTTCACATGGTACATCAAGAAGTGGGAAAGACAGAAATAATGTTTCTGTTATTTCTATACCTGAAAAACCAAAGGAGAACAAAAATAGTCTGTCCACATTCTCCACTGTTTAGGCCTTATGGAAAAAAGGGCAACAGCAAGAAAAAAAGCTGCAAACATGTAATATGCCCACCCCGGCTTTACCACCTTCAATTGTTCTCTGTCAGTACCTTCTGCTGATGGACGAGAAGTACTAAGGAAGGACTGTTTTGTGAGTTGAACCCGTGATTTTCTCTTTTCTTAGAGTTTTTTCTCCTTTTCAGAATTTCATCATCCCTGCAGGTGACATGCTGATGTTGTCACC
This sequence comes from Phaethon lepturus, assembly GCF_000687285.1. Classification (NCBI taxonomy): domain Eukaryota; kingdom Metazoa; phylum Chordata; class Aves; order Phaethontiformes; family Phaethontidae; genus Phaethon; species Phaethon lepturus. The sequence goes on from NW_010538358.1 coordinate 8,183, forward strand.
ATATTGGCTGCACAGGAATCCAAAATATTTTCCTGATCCAGAAATGTTCAAACCTGTAAGTTGTCGCTCTTAGCCTGGGTATTTTGCTGTCTTTCCTCCACTTCACCTACTTCACAACAGATGCACATGGACAAATTGGCTTCAAGTTGGTATTCCCCACCGTCTGGAGGATGGCCTTGTAGACAGAAAGTGTGCACAAAAAGGAGGAGCCTGTAGGAATAAGCAAGACTTTAAAGTTCAGTTATATATTCCAAATCATATGGTACTACTTTCTGTCACTTTGATCTTGATTCAAAGCCCACCATGGAAAGACCCCACTGATTTCACTGTTGAACCCAACTCCAAGTACTCTCCTCTCCCTGGCATCTGTCTGTATAGCTCATCTCCACGTATTTACCCAGGCTCATCGGTCTTTCCAGTCAGATGATTTCTGGTAGGTATTAGCTCTGCTAATTCAGCAGCTCCTCTAGAGTTTCTTGATTATTATTCCACTCCACGTGGCAGTGTGGGCAGGCTTGTAACTGCTCTTTTTAGCACCATCTGCAATAGAACAGTTTGTCTTTTTTATAGAAATACATCAAGGAGTAATTTAAACAAAACTTGCCTTCTAGAAAACTTTTCAGCAGTTTGAAATCCCTCATAGCAATTCCTGCTTGTTTGAAACCCTAAGCAGAAACCTTGATGCAGCAGCTTATTTCTTTAGTAACCTTATTCCTAAAAGGCAAGCTACCTTGTTTTTGAGAAACTCACCCTTTTTCCATGAGGAATAGGTGAGTATCCCTTGGACATTGCCATTCTAAATGATATCGCCTCGCTTCACCACTGCTGAGACTTTTTTCCTTGCCTTTACTGGATTTTGATGCTACAGGTTTCCTCTTCAGAAAGCTCTAACCAGCCCAAAGTGAAAAAAATCCAAAATAAACAAACACAAGATTACATCTTCTCTAAGACAGTTTCATCAGAGGAGGTAGCCACTATAAACTTGGCAGGGGGTTATTTGAAGGCCTTGGTAGAGTTGCACTGAGTTTCTGGAGGCTGGTATAGTTTGTCACCCAGCATTCAAGAGATTTACTTCTGTCAGTGTCACCCACCCAAACTTTAGCTGATATTGCTTTGCTCCTCATGTTGTTCCTTTTCTCTTAAAGCAACTCAGGAGGGAGCAAGGAGCCCTCTGGGTATCTACAGGCTGGTTTTTCTCAAGCTCATACACCTTGCACTTATCTGTGCACAGCATCTTAGAAATGGTTTCTGTGCAAGACATGCGTGAGCCGTTTGTGTGTCGTGATATAGTTTTGTGGCTGAGGGAAGGTAACGGTTGGACATTTGCTTTGGATGTGCATATATTTAAAAGGAAAAAGGTCTCATTTTTATAAGCATTTCAATAGCTCAAGAAACAGGATTTAGAAAAATGGGGAGGTATAGGAAGAATGCTTTAGGGGTGCTTTTGAAAGCCTCTCCAGCACTAAGTATTTATTAAATGGGACCCTCATGTCTTTCCCTGAGTTGGTGCTGACTTTTGAATCCAGACTCTAACACTAACAGGTTGAATGCAAAAAACGGCATTAGTGCAAATTCGTATTGAGGATTAGCTGTCCAGGGTCATTTTTAGCCTGGAGAAATAAAGCTAAGCTTTATTTATATAAAGCCGATTTGGAAAAAAAAAAGTTTCTTCCCACAGGATCGTTGGAAAGAGGCAAATTTAGAGAAGAATGCTTTCTTGGACAGCTTTGTGGCATTCGGAGGAGGGAAGCATCAGTGTCCAGGAAGGTCAGTGAAACAGCTGGCGTTTATTTATTCCCAAACCCTGCAGAGAAAAACTCTCTTGAACTGGGGTCCTCTTGCACTTGGAGATAAAGTGTTTTCATTGCTTTGCTCTTTGTCAGTCCCCTAATGTTCAGGATTATCTGGACCTTGTTTAAACTGATTTGAAAGTGGTTTCATTCCTGGAAAGGACAGGTTAAGTCACAGTAAAAGCAGAATCTGAGACATCAAGGGATGTCCCCCAGGGAGGAAGTCAGCCTAACTCTGCTGCTGCTGAGGCACCTTTTCATCACGGGAGAATTGTTCCACTTACAACCATGCAAGTTTACAGACACGGGCATTTAGGTTGCCATAAACCAGTTCTAAACTAACCTAAAGAACGTTTTTCTGGTCTGAGACTCTCTTTCTATTCTCTGTGATGCCATTGACATCTTTGCTAATCTTCAAATGTCTTAACTGGCTCCTCTCTATTTAAATCTTGTCTTTGCATTAAGGCCCACGCAATTGTATGATGGCTTAAATTGCAGATCCTGTCTCTCTTCACTCCTCCAGCAATGCCAGCCTCAGTGCTTCCTGCATTCCTTCTGCTGTTTTCTCTGCTGTCCCTCTTCCTGGAACAAGTCCCAGGGAGCCAGCTGCTCCTCGTTTTTGTGTTCAAACATCTCTCTGCTCAGTTCTCAGCCTTCAAAACCTGGTCTCCTCTAAGAAGCAAGTAACCAAGAATCCTTTAAACTAGTCAGTTTAACTCCAGAGTCCCATGTGGAGGAAGGAATCTAGAGGGTGTTGCAGAGATCTGGATTCTTGAATCTGCGCCCTATAGCAGGCTGGACATGACTCGCAGATAACCTTTGTGAAGGCATTAAAGACATTAGCAAAATGAATAAAACTGCATTCACCATTTAGGCTTGCCAGAGGAAAGTGCTCACTCACTGCTGTACCTCCGTGACTTGTACCATAGTCCTGAGCTAAATATGAGCACAGCCTCATTGCCAGCAAGGGTGACAGCAGAATTCACAAAAAGCATCCGCAGGTACAGGACAAGCTGCAAAACAATGTTTCTGAAAGTTGCTTGTTTATATGGACTGACCTATTTCTTTGTTCAGGCTGTTCTCTGGACTCTGATAATATCTTTGAAATAAGTTTGTGGTTAGAAAGGACATGGTAACATTTCTACATAGACAATGGATGGAGAATCTTTTTCTTGCTGAGAAATGAAAGGTCCTTTCAAAGCCTTTGGCAGTCCACATGGTAAAACACACCTTCACGTTTTTCAGCAATAATCCTAAAAGAATAATGTGGCAGTCTTGGAAGAAAGGGAATCAAATCAAAGCATGTACCTAGATCCCAGGTTGCAGATTTCCTTGGTATGACTGAACGAAACAGTGATATTTCAAGTTTAAGGTGCATTTTCATTTAATTCAGTGCTGGCATTTGTAAATGAAATGTATGAAATGTATGAAACATTTCATTTCTCCATTGCAAAAGTTCATCATGAAATGAAAAGCTAATTTAATCAAACTGAAAGCTAGAAAATAATTTACTTGTCAAATATTCTATGAAACTGGTATGGGAAGAGCTCCTACAAAGCCATTTCTGAGCCATCTTTATTTTACTTTAGGTAAATTTAGGAAAAATTTGATGGCAATGAAGCTACTTTTGTCTAACCAAATGACTATTGCCTGTGTGACTGTGCTTACCTTGCATGACTCCATCTGTTGTCTCCTACCTTATGCTGACATTGCAAACCCTTCAGCACAATGGCAACGATTTCATTCTCCGACTCCATTTACTGCAGGACGTCAATCCACAGCTGGGCTCCTGGGTTCCAGCGCAACACCAATGCGTAGCAGTGCACTGGGGACGAGATTTCAGAAAGCTCATCTTTGTCAGCCCCCCTGGTCACGAAGTAAAACGGGAAGGCAGCAGAGTTCTAGGGGAGGCTCTAGGACTTGGTCATGAAAACGAAAGACAGGTGGGAACTAAGGGGCATTTAGATGGAAGAAACCTCATGGTTTCTGCTCAGTACCACGTGCTGTGGGAGAGAGGGACGCACTGGGACGCTGCGGTCCTGCCTTTTGCTCCTGGGCTGTCCCTCTGGCCACCCCGGGACATGTGTGTTGCTTGTCATCCATTGTGTCTCAGCACCTCTGTTTGCCGAGCAGAGTAACAGCAGCGTTCTCTTTGGAAAAGCACTTTGAGATCTAGGGGTGGGACACGCTGCAGTCAGTTGCGGTTATATCCATTGCCGCTCGGACCGATGGCAGATGAACCCCACGACAGGTACAGAGGTGTCAGAGCTGGTCAGCCCGCATCTGGCTGTGCTCGTGTTTGAAGGTCAGACCTTTCAGGGCCACTTAGAGGCATTTTGGCATTTGGCCACATCATGGTACCTCTGTGCCAAACCAGTGAGGCCGGCTCAGAGGCAGCACCTCAAGCACCAGGAGCGCAGGACCACACTGTGCAACCAGCACAGTGACTGTAAGGAGCCCACCTTTGTACGGTGCCGCCCGCGTGGCGTCTGGGCTAGCAAGTCCTGCCTGACCTGAGCTAATGTCCATTGAAATATCTCTGCACTGCATTCCCCTGAGCTCAAGGTCACCAAAAGCTCCCTATCTCAAGGTAATCCCAACGTGAAATCTCAGAGGTTATTTGGGTCTGAAGCTACGCCAAAACAAGCAAGCATCCTCCCGCTCCGGAGCGCAGGGCGGCTCAGCGCACAGATCTGGATGGCTCTGCAGGGGTTAGCTTGGGTCTCATGAGGCTTATTAGCTTCCCCTTCACGCCTGCCAGGCCCAGTCCAGGCTGACGCCATGCTCAGCCATGTGGCCTTCACCCTGGTGAATTCCCCAATAGCTGTTTTATCCAAGTTTTCCAGCATCTCTTAGATAATGGAAAATAAACTGTGTAGAAGGGCAAGGTAGTATTACTATTTTAACTAGGTATTTAAGACTTCTGTCTATATCTGCAAGTGAGTAATCCCACGATCTGGCATAGGTGCTTGCTAGTAACAATGCAGAAAGCTCCTGTACGTCTCAACATTAGAAAATAATAGCCTAGAGGATGTCACCTGCAGTTATCTGAAATCTTCTCCAGACTGATTAAGAAAGACCTTTCTTGAGAGAGTTAGAGAAAAAAAATCATGCCCTTGGGTCTCATACTGCTTTCTAACGCTGACGCATTAAATAACAACTCCCACTGTCACAGCTACCCTGATGTCATCAGGCTCCCAGCTGTATTATATAACTTTATATAGCACAATTAGTCATATAGCCTTTTCTATATTTGATTGTCTTCTCACTCCTATGAAGTTATTTCAAGTCAGCAAGCGTTACAAGAACATAAATGTTTACACAGTGGAAAAAAACATAATGATAAGGGGCTGTTTTAAAATAGGGTGTCAGAGGGATACTGTCGGTCTAAAGTTTCACCGGAAAGAAGGGGCAGCCGCTACATTTGGCGTTCTTCACTCAGTAATGGAGCTGAACAAAGCCACAGCATATTTTCCTACTGAAGATAAACTTTCAGGCAGAACTAGCACTGGAATGTAAAACATGTCAAAGACACCCCATTTCCTATCTGAGGAGAACAAACGTGTGATGGTCAGGCTGGACGGCCAACATTTTCCTCCCTTTTCTTGCAGGTGGTTTGCTATCATGGAAATCCAGTTGTTCATTGTGCTATTCCTATACAAATATGAATTTGTGCTTTTGGATGCAGTACCAAAGGAGGTAAAAGATCCATGCATTTATATAGCATTCCATGTCTTTATATCCTTCACTCATCACGCTCAGCTGAACAACCGTGCTTAACTGTGGTTATGTATAATGAAGCAAAACTTAGAGAGGAGTGTTAATAAAACACGTAATGAAGAACTCGATCTTCGTTTCAACTCAGAAAACCCAGAGTAACTCCAACAATGTTAGTGGGGCTGCACTGTCTATACAAGAAAGCGCCTACAGGACTATTTTGTCTCATCATTGCCTAAACTTTACAAGAGATTTTATAATTGCTTTCTGCCATTCACAACGCAAATGAATATGGAACTGGATTATTAATACTTTCAAGATATGAAATCAGATGCAGCACTTGCGGTGCTCTTCCACTATGTTCAGTGGGGGAAGAGAAATGATTAGGGTAAGACTGTAGGAGCAACGGGGACACAGAAAGGTTTTACCATTAAGGGAGAGTGGCACAGTTTCCACTCTCAGCAGTAATTTGCTTCTCCGTTTGCCCTGTGTCCTTTCCACTTTCCAAAAATCATTGTCTCTCACAAACATGGACTGCTGCGAAATCAGCATGTCTGCCCGTCGCAACCTAAACGTGACACGCATCCCCTATAGCTAAACTACCAAGGAGAAGAGGCAGAAGTTGAAAGTGGCATGGGCTTTGTATGATTGCTCTTTAGGCTGGAAGCTGGGAGCTGGGAGAACTTAATTCCTCTGCTCTCCTTGAAGAATGTGAGATGTTGATTCAAGAATTGGTAGAAAGTCCACCCAGAACAGGGAGGGAGGCTGCCTCTTCCTGACTGATGGTGTATTGCCACATCAGCTCTCACTGAAATTGATTGTAACTTGGGTCTGCACCCACAGCCAATTATGTTGGTGAAGGTATTCATTAGAGTTTCTAAAGATCTCATAGAAACATAGAATCACAGAACTGTTTGGGTGGGAAGGGACCTTTAAAGGTCACCCACTGTAAACCCCCTCCAGTGAGCAGGGACATCCTCAACTCAGTCAGATTGCTCAGAGCCCTGACCAACCTGACCTGGAATGTTTCCAGGGATGGGGCATCTACCACCTCTCTGGGCAACCTGGGCCAGGGTTTCACCATCCTCATGGTGAAAAATTTCTTCCTTATATTTCATCTGAATCTGCCCTCTTTTAGTTTAAAACCATCACCCCTTGTCCTGTCACTACAGGTCCTGCTAAAACGTCTGTCCCCATCTTTCTTATAAGCCCCTTACTGGCAGGCTGCAGTAAGGTCTCCCCAGAGCCTTCTCTGCTCCAGGCTGAACAACCCCAACTCTCTCAGCCTGTCCTCACAGCAGAGGTGCTCCATCCCTTGGATCATATGTCATCCTCTGTCAGAGTGAGTGGAACAAAAGGTAATCATGAAGGCTCTGCTCAATGGCTTCAGCAAAGGCAAGACTCACTCTCAGTATTTGGTCTTGGTTCTCTAAGACCAAAATTCCAAGAATATGTTTATATCTTAATATTAAAGTGTGATGATAATTCCATTAACTGAACTAACTCAAATATTTCTACTGATTTTTGTCTTTTTGCAGAGCCCTTTACATTTGGTGGGGACACAGCAACCCATGGCACCATTCCGGGTCCAGTATAAGTGCCGGGAATGAAAGCTGCCCAGCACTAACTTACCTTCCTCTGCCACCCACCCCTGGGCGGATGGATGGACCACTGAGCTGCTTCCGTATCCTACATCTTCAGATAGGTTCTCTGCCTTAACAGATCTTAACTTCAACTTTACACGCTGTACATACTCTGTGTTGTGTTACGCCACACCAGTATAGTTGTATCTGTGCTCCTCACCCGATCGCCTACCTCCTAGTATTTAAAAATCAAGCTCTCCTGCTGCATTGATAATTTGTGGGCCAAATATTCACAGATTTTGCAAATAACCGATATACTAAACTCACTAACCAGACATTCAGGACAAAAAGCTGCTACATTTGGAAATTCTGCATGGAAGTTGTGCTGGATCCAGGGGAAAAGCAGATCCCTTGGGCCAGGTCACTGCTTCCTTCAGGTGTCTGAACCAAGGCCAAAGTGGGGCCTGTGGTAAGAAATCAGGCTGGTAACTCCATACGCTCCCCAGTGCTGGTGTGCACAAAATACAGGACAGTGCTGAGCAAGGATCTCAGGATCAGATCCTCGGCCACAATAAACTAGCGTGACTTACATATCGCTGCCTGTGTAGGTACGTGAAGATCTGGCCTGCTCTGCCTACAGTCGGTGCCAACGTTTTGCAAACAAAATGCAATTGTAATGGAAAAATTGCAAGCATGGGAAAGACTGGGGTTTTGTTCCACTGGAGCACCTCAAATTTCTACTGAGCTTTATTTGCTCGACAGGATTCAGAATTCGTCCTTGCATGAATACGCAATGAAAGTTTGATCATGATGGTTGGTTTCTAATGAAAAGTGATTGCAAGAAAAGCTACTGCTATTCTTTAGACTGGTTGTCTAATATCTAGAACATTTTTGCTTTCCCTTTAATGTGACTTGCTTATAGAGCAAATTGCACAAATCTAAAAATATTGTAACTAGTAAAAGGTCTTCAAAGAAGCTGTCAAATGAGTTCAGATACCAACACTTTAACTGCTGTCAGATTTCATATACGATAATAGCTGGCATGTATTTTTAGTCTTTTAAGTAAAGATTATTCATCATTTTAGAAGTATCTGCAAAAAAACTCAAATGGACTTTCAACGACAGTAAAAACTATGGGAATAACATTCAGAGGAAAATAACACATTGTGTAATTCATTAGACGGTTGGCTTACCTCAGATATGGATACAACGATTTAACAAACTTCAGTGATTTATATGGCTGGAAAATGATTCGTCCAACTTCTAATTTAGCTCATAATGGTTAACTGTGCAGGAGTTGCACTCTCAAGTGCTCTTTCAGAATCTCTTCTATAACTGAAAACTATTCCCTTGGTTTTCATTTATGGTCATTACCCAAAAGTGTATATTTTAATTTTAAAAATTGGGAATGTCCACTACATCTTTTCAGGTATCTTGTAGTATTCTGAAGATAAATTTTTCCCAATGTGCATTTCTTTCTATTTTCTGTTTAATTAATTTTGGCGCTTTTTTTTTTTTTTTGCATGTGTGTGTGGCTTTGTTTTGAGTGTTGTTTTTTTTTCCCAAGAGGTAACGCAAAAAGCAAAATTCTGTAATGGCAAACTTGACTTTAAACTAAAAATGTCACTAAATGAAAGTACAACCTGAAGGTCATTATCAATTTGGTTAGAATGAATAAAAGGCACCTGAAGCTGGCTAAGACTGTGAATATTTACTGACACACCATGCACATGGCTTCTGATCTGTCTAAAACAGACGCACAACTCTGGTGTAGTTTCTGCATATTTCTGAGTTTTTCAGACTTGATGTGATCTTGTACCTGATGAGAACTACAACCTGTTTCCTTCCACACCCTGCAAGAACAGCCTGTGGACTATGTTAGGGTATGTGATAAAGACCACTTTCCTCCCCATAAATAGAGGAGCAGAGGAGCAAAAGCAGGTGGGGACCCTGAGCAGTGCCCTGCCCAACACCTCCCAGGGCTGTCCGTGTCCAGAGGTGACACCCATCAGCAGCAACAAGGAGCCACTCCAACAGGGATGATGGTTTTAAACTAAAAGAAGCCAGATTCAGATGAAATATAAGGAGGAAATTTTTCACGATGAGGGTTGTGAAACCCTGGCCCCGGTTGCCCAGAGAGGTGGTAGATGCCCCATCCCTGGCAACACCCCAGGTCAGGTTGGACGGGGCTCTGAGCAACCTGCTCTAGTTGAAGATGTCCCCGCTCACTGCAGGGGGTTGGACTGGATGGCCTTGAAAGGTCACTTCCATCCAAACTCTTCTGTGATTCTAGGATTCTTTTGGGCTGAGGGGGGAACGCTGCCGGTGAGTATGGGACACATTGTAGGATGCTGGGGAGGCACAGCTGGAGGTTGCACAAGATTTCTTGCAGGATTTTCCCAAAGTTGGGAAAGGGAGGGATCTAAGTGGATTGTGGAGGAACAAAGGTGGAAAAATAGAGGGATAAGGGGATAAAAGAGGTTAGCTGCATGGAAACAGGCTGCTGAGTGGTATGGTTCTCTGGCTATGCCCTGCGCCTGGTCACTGCAGTCTGTCCTGTCGTCTTCTTACTCTCCGCTTTCAAATCTTTTCCTGGGTGATGGTCTCTCTTGTGTGTGCACGTGTGGCTATGGGGGTGCGAGCGCAGCAACTGGCTGCTGGAGGGACCAGGGGGTTCAGGCCGGCTGCCAGAGAGCCCATGGAGTCTGGGGGTCGACCGGGACCTATTTGTACGTGTGTGTGCATGTGTGCTTCTTGGGCAGGAGGCAGACGGGGAGAGCAAGCATTCCGGACCAGCTACTGGAGGGATCCGCACTGTATGTGTGTATTTTATGTATGTATTTGTACCCAACAGACCATCGTCCTGATTTGCCACAGAGGGGAGCAGGACGAGGCCATTGGTGCTGCTTGTATGAGTGCCGAGTGTTTCTGGCCAGCGGGGCCATCAGTGCATACCGTGTTGTACGCGTGCGTTTGTGCAAGAGCCTGCTGGGAATCCACCCTCAGCCTCGCTGCAAGCTGAACCCAGGGGCTGCGGTGGAGCTGTGGTGGCCTCACCTCCGCCGGGCTACCAGATTTAGCAACTCCCTAGCAAGCTGTAATCAGTCATTAAAATATTTGTCCTGAAAGGCAGGATATATTTTTATTGAAGTGTGGGCTTTTGGCAGGAAAGCAGTGCCTGTTCTTGACAGAGATACCAAACAAGCAGGTGAAGAAACGCGGGCTTGGCTCTGGGATCCCATCGCTGTGTGACTGCCCTGTAGTGGATGCCAGCTCCCTGCGCTTGCCATACTTCCCTAGGTAGAAAATAACCAAGGGAGGTGGATTAGTAAAGCAGTGTGGTGGTCAAGTGATTGAGCTAAATGGGGTCTTCTACCTAGAAATAATTCAGAAGCTTCTGGAGGAGAGAAAGACAGCACTTTCCCACTGGGACAGGGTTAAACGGATATTAAAAGGTCATCACGATACCCTACTCAGGATTAGATTAACAGTACCTAAATTACTCTTCAAGTGTTTCTCCAATCTGCTTTTAAATACAGCAGTGCTGAATTTCCATGGGGGATTTGTCCTCTTACCCGACTCTCCCTACTGTTGGAAAGCTTTTCTACATATCTGTAGCTGGAGTCAGAGTGAAGTTTTATTCATACCACTACCACAAGGTGCATGAAGCTGGAGATTTTTTAGCCCACAGAGAAAAAAGAATGTATTTTGACCTGTCTTTATATTTTTGCCTTCTGTATGAAGTATGGATGTTAAAAGGAATGCAGTGGGGCATCCCTCAAAAAACACCTTAGAAAATGCAATCGTTCCTCCTCCAGACATGCCATAAGCCAGATCTAGCTGAGCAAAACCCATGGTTTGAGCTGGCCAGAACTATATGTTGTTATTCATTTACATTGGGATAAGTAACTCCCACGTCTAGGCCAGTGTAACAAATGGTAGGAATCTTCTTAATGGGAGAGAGGAAATCCAGCGTTATGAGAAATGAGCAATAAAACCCCTTTAAATAAAATTACCTTTAACATTTTTTTTACTTTTAATAAAGTTGAAATATACAAATATATATATAATATACAAAAATTATTGTATATTAAAGGAGACTTTCAGGAAAAAACCCATAGAAACTACCACATTGCAGCCAAACCTTTTTTGATACTTTTGAGGAAAGTGTAAGCATTTTCCCTGAAATCAAAAATTTCTTGTGGAAATTTAATATTTGACAGAATACTCATCAAAACCTTTTGAATTAAAATTGTTGACCTACTGCAAGCGAACCTTCTCCAGTCAGCACGCTGAGAAGATAACCCATCGTATCAGCAGCCACCTCCCAGAATAATCGCAACTTCTTTTATGCCTTCCCTCTAACGAGCCTCACTGAAGGCCCCTCTCATCTGTACTTAGCGGTCAAGTATTTCAAGTGGTCTCTTTCTTTACGCTAGTAAGAGTATTCCATATCTTTTCTGTGCCACTGATTGTCACAGAAACCAGAAGTTTCGGCTTAGCACGTATACCTCCTGAAAATAGATATCTGGGGACTAAGAGATACGGCTGTAGCCATTGGGAGGTAAGCTAAAAATAATGACTTCCCTTCAAAAAGAAATTAATTCTAAGGCCCTAGCTCTGTGCTGTGCTTAGGCACCCTGGCAAGCAAAACGTGACTTAAGCACATGTTTTGCTTTAAACAAACACTTAAAATGGATTTGCAGAATAAGAACGGATTTCAGTTTAAGCACACAAAGCCTAAGTGCTTTGCTGAGCCAGGGTCCAAATGCCTCAGTTGCTAACCCGTTGTTTACAGTTGGTCTTGGCATCCGTGTTGTACTTTTAAAGATATACAAGGGTTTGTGGAAATACTGAGGTAGCTTTGCTCATTTTAGGTGAAACTGGCAAATGTTAAGGGCTTGTAGGAAAAATATTTTTTTTTAAACGGTCACATTTATAGCATAAACCAGTAGGCTTTATTGGCAGCAAGCATCTTTCCCAGTTATTTGGTACGTTCTAAATGTGTGGCTCATCACATGGTAAAAAATATTTCCTCTCCACCGGTATGCAGTGGAAGGGGAATTAGCCACAAGAAAGGCATTCAAAAGATAGCAAGTGTTTAATTGAGACAACCAAGGAGAAGCTTTCATCATGTAGCCATTCTGAATGACATTGGACATGCGGCTGATTGGCACGGTATTATTTATTTTTTTCACTTTGATCATAAAATTACTAGGAAAGGCTTAATGGAGTTATAAATATCTTGTTTCCATGAGAGTCCTGGGAAGATAATTATAGCACTGAAGTCTTTACAAAGATAGAGCATTTATAAAATGATATTATCTGAGGACTCCAATGGATAACGCAGGGAATTCTACACTGTATTCCCAGCTCTCCTATTGACTCACTGTCCTCTTTGGGCGAATCACTTCATCCCTCAGTGACTCAGTTTCCTCATCTATATGTTGGGGTGATAATGATAATTACCCACTGCTGCAAAGTCTATATGGATTAAAAGTTGCAAGTGTTACTCACGCTCATCAGAGCACTCAAGCCTGCTTATTGACAGTAACGGATGTCTGTAAGTCTCTGGATAAGCTATGTGCTTTCCTGAATTGGAACCGTCATATTTGTGTTACTGGTAAATTACATTACTTGTAGAGTTACAGTCAAAATATTCAGAAGAAATATTTTAATCTCTTAGTTCACATTATTTTTAAGATGGTGAAACAGCCGTACCCCAGAAATCTAATACCTTCAGAAATATTTTGTTTCTAATGCAAAGCTTGGAATTTAAAGACTACGGACAAGTAAAAATACAATGTCCTTTCATAAAGCCAACCACTACGGAGGAGCATTAGCTGGAAGGTTGTCTAGCAGCTACCTGTGAGATAGGAACTACATCTATACTCTAACTTGTATCAGGCTTTTTCACTTGTGTGCTGCTTTTACTGCATTTGAAATTTGATACATCATCTTTCCCAAGTACCAAGCAGAGTATTGGACTAACACGCATTGAAAGAGCTTAACGTACAAGTACAGTGCAACTACTACCATTAGATCTTTGCAGCTTTGAAAAAGACGACTGAGGAAGGAGTCACAGCAAACGAGCAAACAACTGGGCCCGAGCTCCAGTGGCATACTATGCCTGACAGGGATAACAGGGATTTTGGGTATGAAAACAAGAACTTCCACGCTGGAGAGGAGACACTACATCTCCCATTGATGGCACTGTACCCGCCCTGGCTGTGATTCCAAAAGGCTGCTGATAAATTTGAGAGCGATCAGAGCTGAATCAGAAAGTTGATGAAAATATGGCTAAGCCTGCCAAGTCTTGGAGCCCATCTGGCTAGCTTAAGAAAGGCTATGCTCAGAAGTGACTTGAGCACAAGCTGAAGATACCAAAGTTCAGTAACGGATGGGCCTTTGGAGCTTGCTGTACCTTTCTGGAGTAGACTGAAGTGAAAATGAGCAGATTCCCACCTGAAACGAGGTAAAAATGCAGATCAGGAAATGGAATTGTTTTACCAAGGATAGAAAGTACATTTCTATATGAATAGTCCTGAAAACAAAATTGCACATTTTTTCTGAAACAGAAGCTTTTGATCTGGTGTGTGTGCGTTCCTGCAGTGGAGAGGGGAGGGAAAGGCAACCTGATTACTTTTCAGGAATCTGCAAAACATAAAAGTCTGAAGACCTAAATTCTCTACACAGGCACTCCACTTTTAGGTAGTCTACAAAGGCAGAAAACATCTTTTCTGAGGGTATAATACCCCACACAAGGCAGACATCAGATTGGGTAATCACAGCTGGCCAGAGAAGCCTAAAGCTAAGGAGGATCATGTTCTTTACAAAGTGTAATTAGGGAATGGCAAGATTTGGCATTCAGTTTTTCCTGGGTCCTTGCTCAGAGACAATTACAGTGAATTCTGTGAACATCTGACCCAAATGAAAGCCAAGTGACACTCTCTGGTTGTAGTCCTTCAGCACTGCATTTCCAGAATCCTCTAGCTGTGGGGTCTTGCACTGGTAAAGTGTGCTCCAAGCTGAAGATATGGCTCTGACGTTTCTGACATCAAAGGTCTCAATCGTAGCTAGACATGACTCTTTTGAATCAAACACAGAAGTTTCAGCAGGTTCATAGTGTTGGTCTTTGTTACTGCTGACACAGATCCAGAGGCAATTTCAAGGCATTTGCCTTTTATCTGGCCTTCATTCTGAAAACCATCATTGCTCAGAAAAGCGTTAAGTGTGTCCTTCTGTTTGCTTGACACCAAACAGAAATCAAGAGCTTTCCAGTATCGTGACACGGCTGCCTGAGTGTGATTCCCAGGTTAAAATGAATAGATGAACCGTGCAAGGTAATTCACAATAGCTCAAGATACTGCCTTTGATGCTCTTCTTTTGTCCAAATCTTGGTATTATCATTTACTATTTTAAGCTTGTTTATAGAACTGGAATAATACACAGATAAAAAAGGATGATTACAAGGATGTTTTCAGGCATTAAACCTGAGGTTTGGAGTTCCTTTTTCTGAAAAAATAAAAGAATGTTTTACTATCTGAAAACCTGGCAACTGGTCTTTGCTTATCATGAACTGAAATCAAGCACCACTTTGTCAAAAGCCAGTCTCATTACAATGATCTGGTTCTTCTTTAAAATAATAGAGAGACCTGAATCAGCAGGAGATGGTTATATTCTGTCCTTTGGATATTAATCAACATAGTCAGCTTTGCTAAATTTTTCTTACAGACTCTGGCCTTGCAGTCTGTTTCAGAGGTTTTGTGGACAGGCATATGGGTCTGTAGGAGCAAACTGGGTAACGAGTTCTCGGCGTACCCACAAGCCAGGGCAAATCCAAGTGACAGAACATAGCAAAAGCTGCAATCGCTAAAGCATCTGCCCTGAGCTACCACACCTGCCAGCACTGATCTGCACATGACAAGATACGTTTATCCCTCCACGCGGAGACATGCCAGCCTTGGCATCTTCGTACAGGGGTCGAAGGTGGAAGCTGGACAAAGGGTGGGAGCTGGGACTGTCCCACCTTCTGGCCTCCGAGCATCTTACAGCCTGGGAGCGTGCTGCACCACTGGATGTCTTGATGGGCTGGTTGTCTGAAAGAGAGATCTCTCACACAGGCTCTTTCTGCAAACAGATTTACATAATCATAGAATCACAGAATAGTTTGGTTTGGAAGGGACTTTTAAAGGTCATCTAGTCCAAGCCCCCTGCAGTGAGCAGGGACATCTTCAACTAGATCTGGTTAAATAATGAATTCACAGCACAGCAGGCTTCTTCCAGAGGTGGCATTGGAGCAGTCCAAGGGCAGAATCCAGACCGGAGGCCCTGTTTCTTCTCTCCTTTCTCTTTGAACTTCCCTTTACCATTCCCATCCTCCCTGGGAACTTCACTAGTGCCCTTTTTACCCCTTCCCAGCTCAGCTGTAAAGCCAGCTTACTCTTCCCTTCAGGATTTTCAGATATCCAGGCTGCCAAATATCTGAAAAGCTTAAAGTTGGAGTGCAACACTGCAAGGGTAAGACTGGCAGATCAGTGCCTTGGTAGGACATAATGCCCAGATGGACTGGCTATCTCTTTTGGAGCTCTGTCACCCTGGTGGGAGAGCAGGAGGAAGGGGTGGAACAAGGACACTCTTCAGAGCTAGCTCTGCTGTGATGACTCAGTGTCGTGGAAGCTATGACTGCCCAAGAGTATCTGTGTCACAAAGACCATTTCCATTTTGCCATCTCCAGTGCTCACCTTGCACAAGGGCTGGCAGTAGGCAGGCACTGGCACCATCTAGGGGCCAACTGTCAATCATTGATGTATTTCCAGCAGATCAGTGCCATAACATATGAAAATAAAAATATATATAAGCATACACTAACAAAAGGTGTCTAAACAAAACATGTCTTAGTAGAAGTGTTGAAAAAGGCCATGTGCATAAGTTTTTACTTCTAGGCACAATTCAGGCACAAATATATATAGTCTCCATTGTTACTTGCCTGCTTGAGCTGCTGATTTGCTGTTAATTGTGTATGAGGTGTCGTGCTGACTAATAACTCATCATTCACACCCTTCTGCTTCCAATGATACTCCAATTATGTCTTCAACAGTCACCTGAAAGTGTCAGAATAATGAATGAAGATTTCCGAAAAAAAAGAAAAACACAAAAAGCCTTGAGACTGTGGATCACACTTTAAGAGAATGAAATGCATAAATAATTTTTTATGATCTCTCAATATAAACAAAACCCCTTAATGTGGAATTTTTTATAGCCTTTCTGTGTCAATCTCTACAATTATGCATAAAGATTAATAAAAGGCAAAGATATCTGGTACAATCAAATATCAAACCTGTCTAGCACTGCTTCAGAAACAGGGCTCCTAAATTCTGCTTCTCAACAATTAATAAACAATAATTGCCACACTATTCACTTCATAGGAGTAAACTGTGTCTTGCAGTTGATTACACTCTGTGGACTTCTAATTAGCACATGTAAAAATAGTATTTGTCGTACCTTTGTTTTCGTAGTTGTTTACATCCCAAAGCAGATTAAATAATATATTCAGAAGCTCAGTCTGTATTTAGATACCTAAATAAGCATCTTGATTTTTCAGAGAACCTACAAGTCTCAGAGTTGCACAGTGCTTCTGAAAATCAGGCCATTTATTTAGGTGTCTATATTTAGGTACATGAGTTTGAAGCGTTTGGCTTGAGGTCACATAGCTATGGCTCATTGCATTTTTTTTATTTCCATTTGGGTCACAATGGGCAAGTCAGTTCTAATAATTCTCATCAGAAATCTAAGAAACAGCAGGAGAGGTGGCAAGAATTTCTTACTAAATACCATCCTTAGGTTAGCACTTCCTCAAATACATGAAGTTTCCTTCCTGGAGAATTTCATTCTCAAAAAAGATAGAAATCAGTGTATCAGAAAAGTAAGACAGAATGTTTAGAGACTGAACTTATGTTCTGGTTAAACTGCTCATTTCCTGATGTTATTTGTCTGGCATCTTTGTCATTCATTCTATAAGCTTGTGATCATTTTGACAAGCCAGATGTTTTAGCTTCCCATATTTTGATTGGGTAAATCCTAGAAACCAAGTCCTTCCACTTGTTAACACATGGCAGCAAACCACAATTTATTCTTGAGGAATTTGAGCTGACATTGTCAGTCATGCTGTTGAATTACCTCCAAGACTGCTTTTGAATTTGCATGGTGGCTTTCACAGGCCTTGACCGTAGTGAACCAGTTGTGAAATAAACAGTCTAGGACTCTGCAGAGAGATGGTCACTGGGAAAAGGCCATCAAGAGGAAAAGACAATCTTCTAAAGAAAAAAGGAAATCAGTTTCCTTAACATCCTACCGCTGCAGTTTGTCATCCCTCTGCTTCACAACATGAGATGCTTGTAGCTTTGGTAGAAGGTATACATGCAACCGGTGATTCACACAGCACTGCCTTCATTTCGCAGAGAGATGGTAGCTAAGAAGAAACAGGCAGCCCATAGGTGAAAGCAATCATCTTAAATACCTCATATATTTCAACAAAATGAAAACCTCCTCATCTTTCAACATCTTCTTTCAAATGGGAGAATTTAAATCTGGCCATAATATCTCAGATTTGAGAGAACTGTGCTTGTACTTTTAGGATGGTATTTGTTACACAACAAAAGGCTTTTTTTTTTTTTTTCTTTCTTGAAATGGAGATGGTTTTAAAAGTCAATGAAACCCATTTCTCCCCTTGATCTCTCATGCATCTAGGCTAAAAAAAAACATCTCTCGGTTAAAAATATTCCTTAACCAGAAATTGGGACATGGCATTTTTGTTGTCTTCAAAACTAGGGGTTAGCTGTAAGATAATAAAGCTCTGTTCTGTGGGACTTTATGTTAGATATGGAATTTTTGTAATGTCAAAACAAAAACTTTTTTCATGCAACTCTCACTCTCAAAAGTGGATGGAAAATGTGGAGACTCTTTGTTCCTGTTCTCATTGCCTTAAAGACACGACCCTCCTGTCTGACCCTGAAGATGCTCAGAAACAACAGGGAAATACCAGAGAGAGGGTTTAGGGAGCAACAGAGCCAAATGCAAGGGGCTGTCCCACTGCAAGGGCTGGGACCTCAGGGGTTCCCAGAGTGGTGCCACAGGTTCTCCCCACTTGCCTGATGCCCACGTAATGGATTTGGAGAGAGCCGGCATCCCTGTGCACAGCTGAAACGTGCTTCTCTGCATCTCCAAACCCGCAAAGAAGGAAACGGCCCTGCTCCATGATCAACCTGCTCGTGGAGTATCATGTGCCAGGGCATTACAGGCACTGAAATTTTACAGCAAGGGAAGGATGCTCCCCTTTTCTGCAGCAATTTTTCATTTGTGCAATTATTATTCTTGTACCCAGACTGTGCAAAATGCTCTGTAGATAAATGGGGGAAAAAAAAGAGGCAGCCTTTGCTTTGCACATTTTTATTTAAACATCTGCAATATGTTGTATTTAAGCCGCTTTGCAGTTGCTATGCACATACAGGATGGAACTGAAGAGGTGTCGAGGCGATGTTGTCTCACTGTACTGAGTGACTGGGTGATAAAATAGCAGATGAAATTCAGCAGTGATAAGTGCAAAGAAATGTACATGGGAAAAAATAACCCTATACATACACAGACACTGGTTCGAGCTATCACTTTTGCTGCGGGAGATCTGGAGGTTGAAGTGGAAAGTTCTCTGAAAATGCTAGTGTGGGGCTAGGAAGTGGTCAAAAAGGGGAACTGAATGTTAAGAATTAGTAGCTCCCCCCTTAGATGATCAGGGGGACCCCCAAAGTCATAGGACTCTGTCACTCATACGCTTAGCGTTAGGAGTCCCTCGGCCATACAGCTCTTGCCTATTCCAGATCCAGCAAAATTCAACAGTTATTTTAGTAGAATCAAAGATTTAAAGAAAGTAGTGTTTTCTAGTAAAATTAGAAAGGATACAGAGAATGATGATAAGGTTTCACACTGGAAACAGAGAAAACCTCATCAGCTTGAAAGAGGCATAGCTGAAGGGAAATCCAGTTAAGGTCTGGAAAATAATGATGGTGAGAAGGTCAAAAAAGAAATTTCATTTACTGCCTGTATAACAAAGGAACACTTAACAACACAATTGGGAAGAAGACTTGAAATTGTTTTTATACAGTGAAGAATTATCATGGCATGGCACATTGTGGAAAGCAAAACCACAAATGGGCTCAAAAAGAGTTAAGACAAACTCCCAGAGAACAGGACCACTGGTAGCTACTAAGCTTAGTAGCTTGGATACAACCCTTCATTCCAGAAGTCCCTAGCTCACTAGTTGCTGCAAAACTGTAGAGTAATAGGAGAAGAATAAATGGTCTATGTTTATGCTGTTTTACTAAGCATCCTGTCTTGGCTGCTGGAGACAAGATACAGAACTAGATAGATCTGTCTCTGTTTTTATATTCTAAAAAAGTAACAGAAACAATCAAGTGTATGCTAGTGCTGATAGAGTCAACATTAATTTTACTTGCTTTATCCACTCTAATCTCCAGACTCAGCCATTTGCAAGAAATCATAATCCATATCTGGCCAAAGATTTTGGGACTATCCCAGTGAGCAGAAATGTAAAGCAGCTTTCACGTCTTGAGAACCTACTGATTTTGAGACATTACTTACTCATTTCTTCTGAAAAGTGAAAACGTTGTCGCCACAGCTCCTGCAAAGGCTGCAGGAGTAAGTCAGTGTTTATATTTTGATGATCAGAAATCAGCATAACATAGGGGGCCAAAGTCTTTTGGTTACAGTACTTTAGTTGTGTTGAAATCCACCACGGTCACTTCAGTACATTTGCGAGGCCACTTTTGCTTACAGATTAAACCTGGAGATAAGAAGCAGGTGCCGACTGAAGATAATGAGCAGCTCAGGATTTGGATGAGATGGGCTAAGCCTGTACTCTGAGATACCAGTAACAAAACTCCCACTCGGTTCTGTGGGAGCAGGACTACAGCACTGCTTGCACATCTTGCAAGTAGCAGCTGTTTTATAACTTCCTTTGGTATCCTTTCCAGAATTGCAACTTCCTTCAGGTTTTGGCACTCTACAAGTGCTTGGGTTGTGGGAAGATGCTCACAGCATTTAGGAAGCACAAGGTGCCCGCTCTGGCTGCGTGGCCTGAATAGCACTGGGACGTAAGTGGGTAAATGGTGAGACTCCAAGAAGGGTATTCTCTTAGTTGCTTGTACTCTGTTATTTTTGCAGTGCCACTTTTCCATATCGAAATAATATATTACTTTGTGACCTTTCCCAATAGAAATACTTAATGCTTACAACAGGGGATATTAAAAAGCCCTGTAATTGTTGCCAATTTGTTGCCAAGAATGCCAATAACGTTCCATTGTTACCTAATTTGAACAGCATTGTTACTGCAAACAGTGGCATTCTGGGGTTTTTTTTCCCCTTCATCTTAGCAATAACGTCTGGATGCATAAAAAACATCGCCAAAGTACTGGCTTAGGTGTTCCTGATTTTTCCTGAACATGGATTAGCTTGCTTTCATAACTGCAGAGGTTCCCATTTTACTACAAGGAAAGCATGTGCTAGGGCAACTTCATCGCAGTGCAAATATTCTTCCCAATATGAAAATATGGAAGAAAAAAAACAAACAACCAACTAAAACTTGAGACTGGCTACTACGAACAAGGGATGATTAAGAGGTATATCTACAAGAAGACACAAGAAAAGTGTAGAACATGAAAAGTGGGAAAGAAAAAGCACGGTGGATGTGCTTCCTACCCAGAATATTAAAATAAGACATCATGCAAAGGGGACTCATGTAATGGAGACAAAGGAAGATATCCTACCAGGTTAATTCTTTAAAAAACTCAACAAAACAACAGACATATGATTTGATTTAAAACCTGATTAGTTTATATCGTGACATCTTTGGTTCCATACCCTGTTTGTTACATCGTTGGTTCCATAGCTTGCTTTCTTTTCTGCATAGTGTCTAAAGCAATAAGATCATGGTCAGGGATTAATTTTTAGGCACAAGGATAAAACAAGAAATAATAATTACTATCACCAGTTACCTATCATATTTAAAAAATAACAAAAAGTAGACCCAAAGAAGAAAGCCTGGAAGGTGTCTAAACCAGATATGCATCAAGGTGTAAGTCAGTCCTTACTTAATGGCACCAGGAAGAAACTCTTCTGTGGCAAGTACAACAACCTACAATGCATTGCATTTAGGTATTTGCGGAGATGAGGTGGGATACGCTATTGATCTCATTCATTACAACAGTTTTCTCTGCTATTATTGGAAAGTGCTGCTATTAATGGCATACATCTTTTTATGTATTTTTAACTAATGGAGAATTATTCCTTCCATGGGTTTTTTTTATAGGGGATTTAATAATTATACGGGAGTCTTCTAGTTCTCCATTATGTTCTATAGATTTTCAAAGCCATATTTACAGAAATCTATTTACGTTTCTGTATCACCCCATTGATTAAATCCCTCTGTATTACATCCCAAAGCAAAAAGACTGCAGAAAATCAGCATTAGCCTCTGAAGCTTGGCAGTCTGGGATGTACAGCTGGAAGAGAGAAAATAGCCCTTCCGTTAATAAAGCATGTCTTGGGGGCATATGAGTGCTTTCTCTTCGTTTTAAAATCATGACCACCATCAGCCTTTTTCCACTGTAAGCCGGTCGTTCCTTAAAGAGTCCTGCAAATGCATCTTCTGGCCTCGCCGGTAGCCGGGAGATACACCTTATCCACCTGTTAGTCTGAAGAACAGACCAAGGCAGCGGGATCCATTCCAGATGGGGCTCACTTAAGGGCCAGCGTGCTTATCGGTGGGCAGAGGTGGGCACGGCGCTGGCAGCTCCGTCCCCCAGCGGCTTTAGGCCCTGTAGCGAACCACCGCGGCGGGCATCGGAGGTTTGTCACTAAAACCACGGCGAGGTGTGCTGTCGCTGCGTGGGCGCCCACCCC
>NW_010538359.1:0-254 GCF_000687285.1 Phaethon lepturus
GCTGCAATGGATGGCTATAAGCTCTTCGGAAAGGATAGGCATAGAAGAAGAGGTGGTGGGGTGGCTCTGTATCGTAGGGAGTGTTTTGATTGTATAGAAATCAACGATTGTGAAGATCAAGTGGAGTGCTTATGGGTAAGGCTGAGGGGGAAGGCCAAAGAGGCAGATATCCTGCTGGAAGTCTTTTATAGACCACCCAACCAGGATGAAGAGGTAGATGAAACATTCTACAGGCGACTGGCAGGGCTACCGCA
>NW_010538359.1:549-1310 GCF_000687285.1 Phaethon lepturus
GGGGAGGCGTAAGAAAACCACTTCCATGGACTTCCGGAGGCCAGACTTCAGCCTGTTCAGGTCACTGGTCGAGAGAACCCCTTGGGAGACAGTCCTGAAGGGCAAAAGGGCCCAGGAAAGCTGGACAGTCTTCAAGAAGGAAATCTTAAAGGTGCAGGAGCAGGCGGTCCCCATGTGCCGTGAGACGAACTGGCGGGGAAGGCGACCGGCCTGGCTGAACAGGGAGATTTTGCTGGGACTCAGGGAAAAAAGAGAGTTTATCACCTTTGGAAGAAGGGTCAGGCAACTCAGGAAGAGTACAAGGATCTTAGGTCATGCAGAGACAAAATTAGAAAGACAAAAGCCCAGCTAGAACTCAACCTGTCCATGGTCATAAGGGACAACAAAAAATTTTTTTACAAATATATTAACAACAAAAAGAGAGCCAAGGAGAATCTCCATCTCTTATTGGATGTGTCAAGGAACATTGTCACCAGGGATGAGGATGAGGCTGAGGTACTTAATGCCATCTTTGCCTCAGTCTTTAATAGCCAGACCATGTGTCCTCAGGGTATTCAGCTCCCTGAGCTGGAAGACAGGGACAGAGAGAAGAATAAACTCCCCATAATCCAGGAGGAAGCAGATAATGACCTGCTACACCACCTGGGCACTCACAAGTCCATGGGGCCAGATGGGATCCACCGAAGAGTACTGAGGGAGCTGGCAGAGGAGCTTGCCAAGCCACTCTCCATCATTTCTCAGCAGTCCTGGGTAACAGGGGA
>NW_010538359.1:1644-7567 GCF_000687285.1 Phaethon lepturus
AGTCTGTGGCTGTTGTCTCCCTGGACTTTAGTAAAGCCTTTGACAGCATCTCCCACAGCATTCCCCTGGAGAAAGTGGTGGCTCATGGCTTAGACGTGTACTTTTTGCTGGGTAAATCACTGGGTGGATGGTCGAGCCCAGAGAGTTGTGGCGAACGGAGTTAAATCCAGTTGGTGGCCAGTCACAAGCGGTTTTCCCCAAGGCTCAGTTTTGGGGCCATTCTTGTTTAATACCTTTTCCGATGATCTGGATGAGGGGATCGAGTGCTCCCTCAGTAATGTTTGCAGATGACACCAAGTTGGATGGGAGTGTTGATCTGCTGGAGTATAGGAAGGCTCTGCAGAGGGATGTGGACAGGCTGGATCAATGGGTTGAGGTCCCCTGTATGAGTATAATGCCTACTGAGATAACTGGGCTGCTTCTAATTTCTCAGAGCTTTGATGTCCGTCTGCAGGTATAAGGACGGATCACTTCACTTGCATTGAGGAAAAGACAGCCTTCTGCTTAACTCCTGCTGAGGTCAACTGTATGAGGTTTAATAAGGCCAAGTGCAGGGTCCTGCACTTCGGCCACAACAACCGCATGCAACGCTACAGGCTTGGGGAGGAGTGGCTGGAGAGCAGCCCGGCGGAAAAGGGCCTGGGGGTGCTGGTTGACAGCCGGCTGAACATGAGCCGGCAGTGTGCCCAGGTGGCCAAGAAGGCCAACAGTGTCCTGGCCTGTTGAGACCACACTTTGAATCCTGTGTTCAGTTTTGTGCCCCTCACTACAAGAAAGACGCTGAGGTGCTGGAGCGTGTCCAGAGAAGGGCAATGAAGCTGGTGAGGGGTCTGGAGCACAAATCTTCTGAGGAGCAGCTGAGGGAACCAGGGTTGTTCAGTCTGGAGAAGAGGAGGCTGAGGGGAGACCTCATCACTCACTACAACTACCTGAAAGGAGGTTGTGGTGAGGTGCATGTTGGTCTCTTCTCCCAAGTAACTAACTATAGAATGAGAGGAAGTGGCCTCAATTTGCACTAGGGGAGGTTTAGACTTGATATTAGGATAACTTTGTTTATGGAAAGAGAAAAAAAGATATTAGGATAACTTTGTTGATGGAAATAGTGGTGGAACATTGGCACAGGCTGCCTAGGGAGGTGGTGGAGTCATGATCACTGGAAGTATCCAAAAAACATGTGGACGTGGCACTTCAGGACATGGTTTAGTGGCAGCTGGCAGTGTTATGTTTATGGTTGGACATGATGATCTTAAAGGTCTTTTCCAACCTTAATGATTCTGTGATTCTGTGAACCAGTTTCTCAAAGGGACATGGGTGCCAAGCAGGCAAAATACCGTGGCATTTAGTTGCTATATCTATGCATCACATTAAAAGTTGTCTCATATACTATGACGAATCAAGATCAAATGGTGACGAACTGCCTGTGGAATTTTTTACCTTGTTTCTATCTGTAAATGACCCCAAGTCAAGCTAAACTGTTTCTAGTACCAAAGCCACCTCATGTCTACAGAAATTATAGGTAGCTTCTATTCTGCACCACAGTATGGAGTATAGATATATCTGGTAACAGAGGCTGAGGTCCAGACCACAACTCAGTTTGCTTAGAAGAGCCAAATTTAACATACTGTTCCAGGAAAAGGCAAGGTTTAGGGAAGACTAAGGTGAAAAAACTGAACTGTTTTAATCTTTCTCTCTGCTTACTCTCTACCTGAGGCAAATGAACGTTGATTTGAGGTTTTTGGGGTGGGGTGGGGGGAATCAAAGATGTTCTGACTTGCATTGTTTTCTAGACACAGAATTAACAAAAGTTTTTTACAAGGGATTACAGACCAAGAAGATGTCAGCACTGCTATGTGCCCATGACCACTAAATATGCACCTACCATTCCTATATCCAACATGTGTTATCTTTCAACTGCCTAGCTCAGGTTATCTAAATCCACACGTTACTTACATATATTGCTGTGGGATGTTAAGAATTCTCTTCCCTCCTGACTTTCTCAGGTAGCCTTTCTACTAAGGATCTGCTTATCTGATCAGAGCAAAGATCTGCTGGAGCTGGGTCTTCTGAATGATTCAAGTATCTATGCACAGGAGCAGTCATTCAAATAGATGCTTAAATGCCTTGTGGGTATTTCTGTGGTTGTCCTGGATAAACATGGCAGAATATATAAGATACGATGAACTGTTTCTCTGTCCCTCTTATACACTAGTCCTTGGACAAGAGAATTACCATCATGTAATGGAGAACTTTTAACTACTTGCTGCTGTCTTCAGAAATGTGCCTGATATAATAACTGGCATCTAGAATATAAACTTTCTGGGATGTGCCAAGACTGATACTGGAACATGGGTGCTCCTTAAAAGAGGCAGTGAGCATGCCTACACAAGGGCTGCCATCACTTGTTTTTACTGGTTTTAGTGTATGGCAAAGACAAGGCGAGGAAGTTCAAAAACAGTTAGCAGGTGTGAGAAGCAGTAGCAAAATGACACAACCCTAGCAAACAGCCAGCCAACAAAAAGAAAGGTCAACTGGCTGAACAATCAGCCAGTTTTCCATTTGGGGATTACACATGACTAACCACTCATGCCTCTAACTAGGAAGTTTTAGTGGTTTTGACTACTGCTGAAACTGGGCTGGGAACCGCATGCGGCTCCTAGCTCACATACTGCAGAAGTACAGCTGGGATGTGTTCCCGTTGCCGGAGAGTCCCTGGATCTAAGAATGCAAAAACACTAAGAAATGCTACATATGTTTTCATATGTGACACATCATGTCTGTTTTAAAATATTGATTGCTCTGTATGCTCAAAATAGCTGACCTACCTAAGGTTTCTTGTTTTAATTTTATTTATTTAGTTATAGGACTTCTGCAAATGGCAAGGTGTACTTTTTTGCCTGATTAGTTGTATGGATTGTGCTATGCAAGAGGCAATTTATTTGCTCAAGTAAGTACCTATTTAAATGGAACAGTCCCTGCTTGCTCATCTGAGATCATGGCATACCACTTCATTGTACTGTGTCGATTTCTTACTGTTTTCTTTGCAAAATATTTTTGGTATAGCTTTGATTTCTCATTTCCTTAAAGTAGAGTGGTCTGCAAAAAAGACTTAAATAAAACAAAGGTTTACTAAGCTTATAAATATAGTAGGGAGAAACCTGAGAACAGAAAACTAGGACCTTCCAACCACA
This sequence comes from Phaethon lepturus, assembly GCF_000687285.1. Classification (NCBI taxonomy): domain Eukaryota; kingdom Metazoa; phylum Chordata; class Aves; order Phaethontiformes; family Phaethontidae; genus Phaethon; species Phaethon lepturus. The sequence goes on from NW_010538359.1 coordinate 4,833, forward strand.
ATGAGGAAGAAAACGATCTTTTTATGTTATCCAATAATCTGGTAGATTTAATCTGGACAAAGAGAGAACTGTGAAATCGAAGTTTAAAATAAAATCAGAGTAAACTTTGTTGATCTGTCTGTATTTTGCCTTATGTGTTTGTTGCATAGTGACTGAGTGAGAGGGAATTTTTTGCCACCGCAATTGGTCAAAGCTCTGAAAAACTCAAGGCACTTGTGAATATGCCAGTAAAATGCTGGAGGAAAGGAATTGGCTAGTTCATAGAATCATAATCATAAAATGGTGTGGGTTGGAAGGGACCTTTATAAATCATCTAGATCCGAAACCCTCTGCCGTGGGCCTGATGGATAATTTGGAAAAGGATTCAGAAGAGTTTTGCAGGAAAGCCGTAAGCAGCTGACCTGACAAAGCCCATCCTTGAAGGGAGGCAGTAGGGATGTCCATGGAGCCTGCTGTGATTTCAGAGCTGCAGGTGGCCAGAGAAGATCAATGCCCTGATCTGGGCAGGTATTGCAGGAATCCCTTCTGGCCTTTTTTTGCTTTCCAAATCTTCTTGCTATCCATGCTTCTTTGTTCCTATTTTTCTTCAACCTTCAGCAGCTTCTTGAATTCAGCAGGCATTTTTTGCATCACATCCTGTATTCTGAAGCAGAGTTCATGGTCATGAGCTCCAAGGAGGGATGATCCTAAAGGATCTAAAAAAATAAAAAAGTTTATTTGGTATTCCTTGAAAGAATGTAAGAAATTAATTTCTTCTGTTGCAGTATGACACCTTTACCATTTTTGAGATTATCATTTCTAATTTGCAAGATTGGCTTTTGGAAATAACAGGTGGAATAAGAACAAGACTCATGAACACATTGTGGAGATATATATATCCACTATATATATACACATATATATAAAATATATATAGATTTAATCCCTCATCTCTCCTCTTAAATAAATAGGAAAATTGTTAAGCTATGGCACAGTTATAATGCTGAGGAGTTGTACTTTCCATCATCTTTACTACCATGTGTTGTTACTGAGCTATAGATGGAGTTTATATTTTTTTTTGTGTCTTTTTCTTAAGGCGTGTAATACTCTTAGAGCACCATTGCTCCAAATTGGGGATATGGTTTAGAGGGCTTGGTGTTGTTGGGTTGATGGTTGGACTTGATGATCTTAAAGGACTTTTCCAACCTTAATGATTCTGTGATTCTGTGAACTTGTGACTGTCCACAAGAACACATGACTAGTATTATAATTTCTACTGCAGTCATAAACTACATAGTACTCAGGTATAATTCTCTGAATGTTGAAAATATGTACTTGGGTTGACAGAAAAGAGGTTAGGTGGCTATTTGGGACCAGCTGTCTGGTGCATATCTTCAAAAAATACGTTGTTAACTGAAGAATGAGGAATTAAAATCCAGGTTAAGGTAACTTAAGTTACAGTCAGAAGTAGATGCTGAAAAACATCGAAGCGTTATCATTTGAGTAATATCTGTATTTGGGACTTCAATTAAAAAATTTGCTGTGATGATACAGTAAACTAGTTGCTTGGAATGATAAAAAGCAAATACTAAGATCTCCAAGGAAGATTTATTTTCTTCTTTGGGAAGGAGTATTTTTTTCTGTACATATAGTAGGACAGTGCAGAGAACACAAAGTCAGAGATGCCTTACAGTGCAGCCAGTCCTAAGAACTGCTGAACATGAGAACCTGCAGAGAGATGAAGCACCTGATGGGTACTCTCAAGAAATACAACAAAAGACCTTAGTTACAAGACCACTCCTCCTAGGGCTAACAAGGTAGAGAACTGACCCCTTCTTTTGCACTATTCAGCTCCTGTAACAACCTCTTCTGCTTTGTCCCACAGTGATAAGCTATTCAGTTTAGAAACTATCACTCTAGGATTCCCCCCCAAAATACCACATACTTTGCCACTACCTTAAAGAGCCACAGAAGACGGAAGGGAAGAAGGAATCTTACAGACAGTAAGATTTACTCACAGTGAGTTCTGACATGGGAAATTAAGTGACATATTACTAGGACCATGAACAAAAAGTTTATGGGCTGTGATATAAATGTCATTTATCATCAGAAGGTAGACTCTAGCTAAACCAACCGCATTCAACAATGAGAAATTCAGATGTAAATAAATCTGAAATAAAGCCAGGTTATTTTATAGCATTGTTAGTTATAATGAAGATCAAGAACATTCAAAAAGAGAGATTGGAGTGCATGACACTCCATGGATGGGAGATTTTTTCCAAAGATGGTATTCCTGTTTCTGAAAGGCCAAGAATCTAACTAAAAAAGAAAAATCCTAACAAAGCAAATGAATTTTAAATACAATTTCTTCAAATCTTTGCTGTTCCATTCATCTCTGACTGCCACTCTTAACTCACTTTAGTGGCGCATGTCAAATTATATTACTGGATCATACTCTTGAAAAAAATCTGGTGAATTATTCAGGTGCTTATTTTACCTTAATAAAAAGTAAGTTTTCTTTTATGACTTTCAGCCCAATTTTAGGCTAGATTAAGTTTGTCCTCTACTGTCCATGTATGGTCAATCAAGGTAAACACTTCTAGAGAACAACTGAATGTATTTTACAAAAACATATTTGAGTCATCCTCTGATAATGCTCATTTCTCTCCATTCTTCTTGAATGAGGGAGACTAAGCAGCTAGCTTAGAGTAGGTGCTTAATTTTGGACTAGATGATAATAATCCCAGACTAACAGT
>NW_010538360.1:0-477 GCF_000687285.1 Phaethon lepturus
CTTCAGAGTGCTGGGGCGACTGATTGATGGAGTGGGAGCACAGGCAACGTTTTCATCAATCCCTTCAGTGGCAGGGGAGAATGCTGAAAAGAACAGGAGAGCACACCTGGTTGACACATGGCTCCGAGGCTACATGGCTCAGAGGCTGGTGCCGTTGGCAGAATTTTGGGTTTTTTGACCATAGGGCGGTTTACACAGCACTGGGCCTGCTGGCAGCAGGTGGCGTGCAACTGCCTCCAAGGGGGAAAAGGATCTTGCTTACTATTTGGCAGGCCTCATTGAGAGGGCTTTAAGCTAGATTTGAAGGGGGAAGGGGATAAAACCAGGCTCACTAGAGATGAGCCTAAGGGTAGCATGCCGGACCTGGGGGTGAAATCGATAGCCCAGCTGAAGCGCATCTACACCAACGCACGCAGCATGGGCACCAAACAGGAGGAGCTGTAAGCCATTGTGCAGCGGGACAGCGATGAACTAGTC
>NW_010538360.1:522-2182 GCF_000687285.1 Phaethon lepturus
CCGAAGGGATAGGCAGGGAAGGAAAGGCGGTGGAGTGGCTCTGTATGTTAGGGAGTGTTTTCATAGTATAGAAATCAATAGTTGTGAAGCCCAAGTTGAGTGCTTATGGGTAAGGATGAGGGGGAAGGCCAACGAGGCAGGTATCCTGCTAGGAGTCTATTATAGACCACCCAACCAGAATGAAAAGGCAGATGAAGCATTCTTTAAGCAACTGGCAGAAGTCTCCCATTCACTGGCCCTTGTTCTTGTAGGGGACTTCAATCTATCGGATATCTGCTGGAAGTATAACGGCAGAGAGGAAACAGTTTAGGAGGTTCCTGGAGTGTGTGGAGGATAACTTCCTGACACAGCTTGTGAGTGAGCCCACCAGGGGAGGTGCCTCACTTGACCTGCTGTTTACAAACAGAGAAGGGCTCATGGGAGATGTGACGATCGGAAGCCGTCTTGGGCTTAGCGACCATGACATGATAGGATTCTCAATTTTGAGTGAAGGAAGGAGAGGGGTCAGCAAAACTGCTACCATGGACTTCCGGAGGGCAGACTTTGGCCTGTTCAGTTCACTGGTTGAGAGAGTCCCTTGGGAGACAGTCCTGAAGGGCAAAGGGGTCCAGGAAGGCTGGACAGTCTTCAAGAAGGAAATCTTAAAGGCACAGGAGCAGGCAGTCCCCGTGTGCCGTAAGAAGAGTTGGCGGGGAAGGCGACAGGCCTGGCTGAACAGGGAGATTTTGCTGAGACTGCGGAGAAAAATAGCCAGGAGTATGGGCTTCAGGAATACCTGGAAAGGCTAAAAATGCAGAATTAGTTGTTGTTAAACTCAAAAAGGGAGCATGACCTGTTAGGGTAAAGCAATATCCCCTGAAATTGGAAGACAGGTGAAGAATGAAAAGCATGATAGAAGAATTTTTAAAATTGGGATTTTTATTTGAATGCTTTTGAGAGTGTAACAGTCCTATTCTGCCTGTCAAAAAGGCCAATGGCAAAGCCTACAGGTTGGCACAAGACCTGTGGGCAATAAATAAGATCGTTGAAGATTTACACCCGGTAGTGGCAAACACATACACCTTACTGACTAATTTAAAAGAAACCTATGAATGGTTCACAGTATTAGACCTGAAAGATGCATTCTTTTGCCTCACCTTGGCCCCTGAAAGCTGTAATTTATTCACCTTTGAATAGGAAAACCCCGATTCAGGACAAAAACCCCAGCTAATCTGGACAGTGCTACCCCAAGGATTTAAAAAAAGCCCCATGATCTTTGGAAACCAATTAGCTAAAGAATTAGAGGCCTGGGAAAGACCTTCGGGGAATGGGATTCTTTTGCAGTATGAAGATGATATTTTGATAGCCACAGAAAAGGATGAAGAATGTAAAGAATGGACTGTGAGTTTATTGAATTATCTTGAACTAAGTGGTTACTGAGTCTCATTACAGACATGCCCGGATCTTGAAGAAAGAAGTAATATACCTGGGATTTGTGATTTCTAAGGGATGGAGACAGCTTGGGAATGACTGAAAAGAAGCTATTTGCAGGACTCCAGAATGGATCACAGTAAAAGAGCTTCGAACCTTTCCAGGAATGACAGGTTGGTGCCTGTTATGGATCTATAATTATAGACTTCTGGTTAAATATCTGTATGAACTACTGAAAAATAGCCAGACA
>NW_010538361.1:0-6494 GCF_000687285.1 Phaethon lepturus
TCCCCGCCATATCCAATAAGGGATGGAGATTCTCCTTGGCTCTCTTTTTCTTGTTAATATATTTGTAAAAATATTTTTTGTTATCTCTTATGACTCTGTCCAGATTAAGTTCTAGCTGGGCTTTCACCTTTCTAATTTTGTCCCTGCTTGACCTAGCGAGATCCTTGTACTCTTCTTGAGTTGCCTTCCCCTTCTTCCAAAGGTGATTGATAAACTCTTCTCTTTCCTCAGAGTCCCAGCAAAACCTCCCTGTTCAGCCAGGCCAGTCGTCTTCCCCACCAGTTCGTCTTGCGGCACATGGGGACCGCCTGCTCCTGTGCCTTTAAGATTTCCTTCTTGAAGACTGTCCAGCCTTCCTGGACCCCTTTGTCCTTCAAGATTATCTCCCAAAGGACTCTTTCAACCAGTGACCTGAACAGGCTGAAGTCTGCCCTCCAGAAGTCCATGGTAGTGGTTTTGCTGACACCCATCCTTACTTCACCAAGAATTGAGAATTCTATCATGTCATGACCGCTAAGCCCAAGATGGCCTCCGACCATCAGAACTCCCACCAGTCCTTCTCTGTTCATAAAAAGCAAGTAGCTCTGCCACCAGGCTGAGCAGACCATCCACCTGGTCACAGCTCACACAGATTGTTCTCCCTGCTGCCATCGGTTACCAGTGAGAGGCTCTGGCACACTCTGCAGCCTGAGACCTGGATAGCTGCGTGTTTCCATGAGAGATCTGTCTGGGTTGCCACATCTGTTCTAGCGGGTGCAGATGACATGTCTTTCTACCAGGTGGATACTATAGCTAAGCTCTTTCTGAGATGGTGATGACCACCAGTTGAACTTACCTCTTGAGCTGATGGTGCCACTACACCCTTTCTGTGTGCCCTTCCACGCGAACTGCCGCGTGAACTGCAGTGTCATGCCACGGCTGACGTGCCACGCTCTGTTTGCCCACTCTGTCCACAGTGGTCCTCCAGTTGTTCTTGTGCAATGCCTGTACGGTCTGCAGATGGGGAGCAGTGCTGTCCCAGCTAATGAAATGGATGTTGACTGTACTGCATATTTGGCATTACTGAATAAAGATGCAGCTAAAGAAAACAGTGGTGAGGACAGACATAAGCTAAAAGCAAAAAACATTAAGTTTTTCAATAGTCTCACTTTAACCCTTGTCATCCACACTTGAAACACAGCAACATGGCACAGCACATTGTGGCAAGAAATCACCACTTTGACAATGCCTTTCTGCATGATTTTGGGCAGGACTCCAAACATCCTGTCTTTTCTTGGCTTAGAGAAGTTAATGAACGTGACACCATGTAGGCTCTTTCAGTAAGTATATTATAAAAATGGAAGGTCTGATAGATGGCATGTTGTCATATAACACAAATAGCTGCATGAATAAAACTCTTCAGTAGCTCCTTTCTGCCAAGGGAAAATCAGAGGCTACATGAGAGAATTGCTGTAACTGGAGGTAAGTCTTTGACAACAACTTTGAGCTGTAGGATACCACTCACTCACTGGTGTATCACCATGTGCCTAGAGAAAAGCAGGACCAAGACATGACCATGCATGCAAAAGTTCTTCCCCAACCTTTTGAAAAACTAGGTAAAAGGGTGATTTAAAACAACTGTTAAGATCTCCAAGGTCTTTGTCCCCAAAAGAAGGTGGATGCCTGAGATACAATAACAGAGCTGTGCTACAGTACCCTAAGATAATGGAATAATCAAATAAGAGCCTGTGTCTCTGGAAAATTCACCTGCTATTTGACTGGGCTTCCACAGCTGGCGATGCTAACTGACAAGTGCTGTAGTGATGCATATAGACCACAACCCCTACCCATAAACGTGTGATCCATATGTATCGCTCTCAAGTTTCACCGCTTTGTTCTCTGTCACTCCCTTAAAGCTACATAACAATAGGTAGTTCATGAAAAATAAACAGAAAACGCCATTGTAGACACTCTTATTCTGAAGTGTCCATCAGATTAACTCTTGGGATGGTAGTGAGAAAATCAGTGAGAAAATTAATGTCAATTAACAATGTTTTAAAAAGACACAGGAAACCAACTGAAATTGTTATTACCCCCAGGAGGGTAATAACGTGCCATCAGAATTATTAATTTCATGATGTGTTTTAAAAGAAAGGACACAGTAGCCACTGAGAGAGGCCCTGGAGCAAAACAGTATTTGTATGTCAGCACAACTGATTTCTCAATGATTAAAAGCAACTGATCTTAGTGACAGGTTGAAAGGAGATGTTACCTCTGGGCAAGTGGAGAGTCCTAAATGGTTGTGATTGCTGTGGAAGAAGTGTCAAAAAGTGTGGTACCCCTTACTATATCTGCTGGGATACGTCACAGGTGTATTCACCAGATTCATGACTTCTCTGGCTTGTCTTCTCCCCTTCCTTTCCTAAGCCAGTCTCATACCTTAGCAGTCAAGTATGAAATAACAGTTCAGGTCTGAGATACGCACATCTCTACTCCTCTTATGGTGATGAAGTAAAAGAGCAGATCTGACTCCGTAGCAAATAAATACTATTGCAGAAATTTAATTCACTTGTTTGACAGTACTTTAAATGAAGAAGGACAAGAGTTTCCTTTTGTCCACACAGAGCAACACCAGATTTTTCAAATGCAGGATGGGAGCCCAAATCCCTTGCTGAACACCACATAGCACTGACGTGAGAGCTGTCTGAGTGAAAGCTGCAAGTTTTGGCCCAATGACAATTAAAACAATACAGCAATTATAGCTTAGTTCTGCTATGAGAACAGTCTCTGGCATCCCCTTATGTTGCCAGGCCGTGTAATCCATTTTCTCTAGTGAATTATGTGGTATTCCCTATGGCAGAAACACCACTTTGCATTTTGCTATGTTTCTTTTTATCTGGATTTTGTGTTTCATGCTTTGCAAATAGCCCTTAGCCAATATAATTTCCTTACTAGGATCTCTCCCTTTCTGTCTGAAGCTCCCTTCCCCAGCAGTTTTTAACATGTGCAGGGCCAGGTAATTTGGATGACTGAAAATATTCTTATTTTTTGTGCAGTTCTGTGTATACTCCTGTAGTGTCAGTGACAGACTAATGCTTAGCTTCCGTCATGAGCTTGATTTTCTCCCGTCTTGTTGCAGAGTGAGTTAAAATTTTAAGTGTGCATTTAATGCTGCATTGTTTGCTCTGAATCTTTTAGAACTTGTTACGTTATTGTTCTGGGCTTAAAGTTCAGGCCAGAGTGCAAATATCTCAAGAGTACTCACTAAATCAGTAGACTACATGAATATCCTTCTTGTCTTACTTTTAGCCTTTCTATGGTAGTATATTGCAAAAATGTTGATCCATAGCTGCATTAGAACTAATTGTTTCGTGATTTTTGTATCATCAAAAACATGTTTCTGAAAGATTTTGTAAATAGTATGTATAATTAAAAGTCATTTTTCAACATGGATTTTTCCAGCTTCACATGACAATGCATCCAGAAAAAGGAAGTGTTTCCTTGTTACTTTGTATCACCATACTTCATCAACTGAATCTTACAAGATTTATTCCCACATATCCATATAAGGACCTCCTTCTCAAATATAATTTTGGTAAAAAAAGAATGACAAGTAGAAAGCCCAAATTCTGTGTCTAGACATTTGGAACAGCAGCCTTGGAATGTAAGATATACTTCTAAGTGTTTATTTCAGATCAACCTTAGACTTAGGTAACTCATCAGTAGTGCGATCTTTTGAACTGGAAATTTTTTAGCAGCTTCCCCAGAGACCTAATGAAAAGCTCTGAAAATATATTCCATTTGATAGTGATTATGTTGTTAGCAGTCCTTAAAGAGAAGTAAGTATGCTTAGTGACGAATGGTCACTTTTGCAGAAATAAAGCAGTAATTTAACTACAATTTCTAATTTTGGGGGGTTTTTACATGTGAAATGCAGTAACTTACTCTAAGATGTTTGATCTGTGGCTCAGCCTCTGATGTACTTGAATTTTTCATCAGATGTATTCTGTAATGTAACACACATCCTCCAACAAGAACCTGCATACTTTTTGTTCTACTTTAAAAAGGAAAGGCAACTGTTTGAGTACTGCTATTTGGACATTTGTTTGGGTCTGTTTTGGGGGGGATATGTTGGTCTGTTTGGTTTGTGTTTTTTGGGGGTTTTTTTGGTTTTTTTTTAATAGGAAAGAAGCTGGCTGCTGCAGAAATTAAGAAAACTATTTGGAAATAAATTATGATGGATTCCTGCAAAATAGGGTATTTCCTTTTGCTCTCAAGCTCTAAAAACAGTTGAAATATGAAAGCGAGAGGTGAGCTTATAGCACAGCACAGGCTGTACTCAAGTGTACATTCCTGAAGAAATAAAATAACACATAGGTCAGAGAAAGGGAAGAAGGGAACCAAAGTATTCATAATGAACATTCACTGGATTTTACTTAGAATTTATGGACTCATAAAAACCCCTCTGTTCTGCAGCAAAATTAATCCTGATTATCTGCTTTTGAAGCAAATTGAAATAAAAGAATACACATGCTTCTTAGGCCTAGCTCTTCTAATTATGATTTTATGGGGTAGAATGGGGCATTTCAAGTGCATAAATACAAGCAATTTTTTCTTGTATGACTGAAAATGCACATTTTAGAAAAGAAAAGGTAAGACAAAGTAATTCTTAATAGTTCTCTCCTTTTAGATTAGATCAATGTATATCTAAATCCATAATTTCAAATTAAAACCAATTGCTGTTTTCATTTTTCCAGACTATATAGAAATACATGATATAAATTATTTGTTGCTGCAGATGAAATTTTGACAATATCTTTAATTAAAAGAGAATGAAAATATCCTGTTAAAACTCTTAGAAGAGAAAGTTAAACGTGCTCCCTTGACAAAGGTTTTAAGGTTTAAGACCTGGTAGGTGATTCTGGTGATAACTGGAAGATGGCTGGTACTAGTGATGAATTGGAAGGTGGTTTCCCTCCAGTGCCTTGTCGTCACTCTGCTCCCTGTTCTTCTTGTCGTCAGATTGTTGATTGGTTGCTGACATGAACAAGGTATCCCCTTAATCTCACTGGGATTTAATAAGATTGGATGTAATCTTCAATTAAGTACAAGGAACATAGCCTTATATGAAAACTTTTCATCAATAAAAAAGAAGAAGTCTTTAAAAAACAATTTTTTAAGCAGATTTTTAGCTTAAATGGTCATTGAGGCAGTAATTTCTTCCTCCCCTCAAGCCTTTCAGGGACAACTTCTTTTCTGTGTTTGGTAGGAAACTACTGAACCCTGCTCAACAGGTAATTCCCCAATTGTTTTTAAATTTTAAAATGGTTTCTTTTGTTTATTAACATTTGGGCATCAGATGAAACTTTTATTACATTACTGTTTACATAAGGTAAAAAGGTACTACAAAAGTACTCGTGAAAGAGGGAGCTACATTCACTAAGGAAGGAAGTCTGAATTTTTCTTCCAAACTTAGGATGATGAAGTACTTTTTCCCTGGGTGAACAGAAAACCTGTGCAGTTAATCATGAATAGTGTGACTGGAATGCCACTTTACAAGACAGAGTCCTGCCCAAGCCAGCCTGGCTGGACGTTAATAACTGTGGCTTGGCTTAGCTGCCAATCCATGTTCTAATAACATTAAACAACATGAAGACTTGTAAAATGCACAATAAGGTCCTAAACAGAGACACCAACAGGGATGGAGATGATTTTAGGTGAAATCATGCAGATTACCAAGACAAGCTGGTAATGAATGACCATACAGAAACACATAGTTTTAGCCCGTTGTTTTTCTTGCCAATTGAGGGATAGGTCTGTTAAGAAGAAAGAAGTGGTGTGATAGGTAGGTCTTTAAGAAAGTCTTTGAAGGTCTTTAAGAACATCTTAGACCAGCATCTGTCTCAAATGGCTGAGGGATAGCAAGACCTGTTTTGAGGGAGGAGGTGTGCTTCTTTCTGCCCCAATTTTGTGGTATAAAAAGGATGAGTTCTTCAAAGACCTTAAACTGAATAAGCTAAGGCTAGTGATGTGTAAGCTTTGATTATAGGATAGGTATTTTAAAGTTGTTTTTTTGTCAGTCATGGGAAATATTCACTATCATAGCATATAGGAGACATTTACCAGGTAATTCTTCTTTTGAAAACACAAAGACTTCCATTCTGTCTTCAAATGAAGACTGTTTATGATGAGATTAATTGAAAATATCCAATATTTTGTTTGTAAAATGTCACCGTACTGAAGAAGATGGCTGTATCGTAATTCCATGTGAAGAAAATTTTATTCTGTCAGAGGAAAACAATCAAGAGAGATTATATTTCATCTTTAATATGACTGTACTACAACAATGCTAGTATCTTGAATTTCAAATTAGTTTAATGGAGCTCTAATGAACAAAATTAGTTGTCCTAGTGTAATTGGAATCTCAATTGAATGTTTTAGCAAATGCATATAATGGTAACTGTGGCTCACTTGATCTTTCCGCAACATGAGTTTCTCAGCTGCTTCTGTCTCTT
>NW_010538361.1:6513-11591 GCF_000687285.1 Phaethon lepturus
TCTCCCCATGAAAAGATTGTCAGTGACCCCAGAGAGCGGGCACTGGAGCTGCTCTTTAATGCTGCTTACTGAAGCATTCTCACTGCAGGACAAATTGCAAAGTTAGTGAAATGAAAGACTGAAGAAACTACCCTGTTACTGGAGACAGGCTGGAGAAAACTCAGTAATTGTACAATGCTGAATACCTCTTCACACTATAAATAAAAGCAGTGACAATATGACTCGTTTGATACTTTGAGAAGTGAACCTTCACAACACTGGTTATGAAGTAAATGCATGAATCCAGAGACCAGCCCGGGTAGTCTTTGTGGAGAGTATATTTGTAATTTATTTTTCATATAAAATCATAGAACTGTAGAATGGTTTGGGTTGGAAGGGACTTTAAGGGTCATCTAGTCCAAATCCTCTGCAATGAGCAGGGACATCTTCAACTGCAGCAGGTTCCTCAAAGTCCTGTCCAGCCTGACCTGGAATGTTTCCAGGGATGGGACATCTACAGTCCCTCTGGAAACCTTTTTCACTGTAACAATTCTTCCCCCTATTTAGGTGCATGAGCTCAGCTGCATTTAATAAAGATGGATGTTTGAAGTATGAGTATACATTTGATGCCATATGATTTCCTAAATTTTTGAATGTTACCTTCTAATTGTTTAATAACTACAAACAACTTGGGAAGGAAGAGCCCTCCCTTACCACCCCCCAGACTACAAATGTGAGAAATACATGGGAGAGCTATCTAAAGGAAAGCATAAAAGGAAAAATACTTTTGAACTCAGCAGTAAGCCTTCTATTCTTTCACTCTATTTGTATTTTGGCACATCATTCACTCTCTGTAACTTTCTCCTTATTTATCGGATCCTTTTTCTAACCAGCTTCCAACAAGAGCAGTGCTATGCAACTGTGTGTCCTGCCTCGGACTGGTTTGGTCTTTGATTTGCTGGCAACCAGAGAGCTTTGCTCTACTCTTGCACACGCAGTGAGAGCACTTCATTAACCCTCCTTACTGATTCATCGGAGGGATGCACGACATCTAGGGCTGTAAGTCAGCAGCCAGAAAGTTTTCCAGTCTAAATCTTGAGAAAGTCAGATATCTGAAAGTTGGATATATCAGGCAGTGGAGAGACCCAACAGGGAATTCCTAAACATACACTGACTGTTGGAACAGGATAAGGAGCATGGACTAACTCACTCTGTTTTGTTGCATATACAGTATCAACAAACACACTTGGGAGAAGTAATAAAGACATTTTGCAGCTAAGTAATGTCTGTGTCTTCTGTTCACATCTGAAAGGCAGACCATTAGCTTGAAAGTTTCTTGTCTTTCACACCTGAATTTCCTGGTGTACATATACTCTCTAGCTGTGCTGGCTTGGTTTTTTTAGATGGAAATAACTAAGTCAATGATGCAGCTTTCTAGCTGTGGAGAGCATAACACTGTTCTCTCAGAGAAACCTTACTCTCATTGCTATTTCATTTTATTTGTTGTTGCTGCAGCTACTGTTGTTCTCCCTATAAAATAAATTTGTCTGAAGTGGAAGGATCTGACTGCTCTTTGTGTATGGAGTATCACAGCCATGTGGTGTGTTGTGCCACCCTGTCCTGTAACAGGATTTTGCAGAAGACTGGAAGATGTGGCTAACCAAACACAAGTAAGCCCACAGGATTCTTGTGTTCTTGGCCATGTTTTTAATTCATTGTTATAGGTCTACGTTTAAAGTCTCAAAAGATATGTATATGTTTTGTAGATTATCTGAATTTTACCTCATTGGATTTACTTATCAGTATGGCAGAGAAACAAAAAAGATAAAAGAGCTTCATTTGTTCTTTAATAGTTTGTAAACTCATCAATAGAGTATGAAAAACATGCATAGACAGCATTAATAAAATAAACACACAAAGAAAAATATTACCTTCTATATAGTGGCATGGATTTCCTTTTAATCCTGATGCAGCTTCTCATGCCTTCCTTCTACTGCAGCATCTCATCCTCTCAGAAGATATTACAGTAGTACATCTGATGCATTGGTGGTTATACTTTGGAACCAGTTATTATATGAATTGTTAAAGAATTAAAGCATGCAATAATAGTAGGTTGTCCTTTCAGCTGGTTTTATTAATAATTCTGACATCTTTCTAGTACTTAGCCAGTGCACTGAGATTTTTTTTTTTCTTTTTGTGTATCTGATTTTGTATGACTAGCCTTTGGTTTCCATGCTGTGTCTTACCCTAGCCCAAATGAAAGACCGACACTGCCAACTGAGCAGGTAGGCAACTCACTTTTTTTTACATATATGAAATGGGAATGGGGAAGATGAAGCAAATCACTTGGGATTCCAGAATGTGTCTGGGCAGCAATGTAAAAAAAAATGGAACACACATTTCCTTGTCCTGTGTCACTGCTCACTGACGTGCTACAGTGTGGAGACCAATATCTGTAGCACAGCCAGCTAATATGATGGGAGCCATCCAGATGCTATCAAACCTAAGCACCAAATGCAGCCAAAAAGGAGGAAAGGCTCCCATCCTAAATGCTTTTTGGTGCTCAGAGGTGCTGCACAGAAGCAAGGGACCTGGCATGAAAGGAATACGCAACAGAATACTCAGATGCAGAGGGGATAAAACTTAAGAAAATGGAAAAAATGACTGGTTTTGTGGAATTTTGAGCATCTCTTTCCTGGAATAGGTATGCATAAACAGAATATGCATACAAATGAAAAAGCAATATTATAGGTCTGAACGTCCCTTAGGCAGATGTATTCTGTAGGCAGAGAGCCAAGGGTAAGGCCTATGTTGGAATAGGTAGAGAAGTTACATGCTTTATCAAAGTTGATAGAGCAAAGAACTCATAGTGTCCCGACACCTAGAGGTCTCTCCTTTCTCTGCCATCCATAGGCAATCTTCAGGGACATTATGAAGAATTGTCACGGAGAAGATGCCCCATTATTGCTATAGGTCTGCTCATTTCTAAGTTCATTCTGTTATTGAGGCTAATTTATTGCTAGAAGGCTTTGCTCTGTGATGAAAACAGGAAAAGACAGTGAGACATGAAAAGAAGAGGACCTTAACACCTGGGATCTGCCATTGCTGCCAAGGTAAACTGCCATTTGGTTCAGTGCCCAGAAGGCAGGTCCTGAAAACTTGAGTAAATAATAGCCACTTGCCATCGATCTAAATTGCAAAGTGTCTGTAAGCACAGAAGGTTTTAGCTGGGCTCCCCACATAGGACTGATGTAGTTTCATCTGAGCTATCAGTCTGGCAGCCAGTATGGCTCTTAAAAAAAACATACCCTTCTTACCAATGGCTCCTGGTAGTGAGGAAGCAGTGTTACTTAAAAGGAGTGACAAGTTAATTAATCCTTGCAACAATACCAAGCATATATTTTCTTTCTGTGGCATTCTAGATGGGACACTCTGCAAGAATCCAAATCACATATGGGAGTTTTTCTTTATTTTCTGTGAAATTCCAGCATTTCCCCTCTGGAAGTTCAGTAAATCCTCTGAAGCTGTTTGTATAGAATTGCTGTGATACAGTGATTCACAAAGCAGTTCTATTTATGGAACCTATCAAAAGTGCATTGAAATAGTTCCATTGATTTCCATTGGCTCTGGATCTCTCCCATTATAATTAAACATAGCTACAAAGTATACTTTGTTCTGGAATTAAACAGGATTTTACTCTTTTTCCCAAGACAGATCAATTGCATCTCTTTGTTTGGAGAAATAACACACTTGTTATAGCATCCATGGTCTGTAGAATTCCTACATGAAAGATTTAACTCTGCCATTTAGCAATACGTCTATGAGTTTGTTAACCTATCCACCTCTGCCTGCCATTCATGTCAGGAAAAACATTCATTGATTTGCAGAAGAGGATTTATCATAAAGGAAGTTTCATTAAATCAGAAGTATTTATTTTCATTATGTTGATAGTTTGTCCCCACAGACATGGGCAAAAATGTCTGGTATTATCTTTTTTGTACATGGACATGAAGTTAGGAGATATTCTAAAAAGTCTGAACAATGAATGTTTTATGGCTGTGATAAAACCACATCACTGAAGTTCATGTAGTGCCACAGTGTATAATTCATTTCAATGTAATAGGAAGGAGTATATTTTTCTGTGTATAATGAGTTAGGTGGATTAAATCCTCTAAGAAAGGAACTACAGGATCCCATAGCTTATGTAAAGAAAGTCTAGCTTATGGACCTCATCTCAGGGAAAATTCATGAATAGGACGTTGGTTCTTTAAAGAAACCACCTAGGAATATTGAAGGGTAGCATGCTGGGCAAATGGTTCAGTTTAGACATGAAGTTCATTGTTACTGTGCTAGCCCTTTCATGTAATGAATGGGAAAAAAAAGCAAGTTTTATCTTTCTGTGTGAGACTGAATTTGACTGAGAAAGCTACCTGAATTGCCTGAAATTAATCTCATTTATAAGATATTTCACTCTTTTTTATGCACCCAAACGGACTGTACTTATTGAACTAGTCTGACCTTGATACTGGGGAAGGTTACGGAGAGGTTCATCTTGAGGGCGCTCACAGGCCATATGCAGGACAGCCAAGGGACCAGGCCCAGCCAGCACGGGTTCATGAAAGGCACGTCCTGCTTGACCAACCAGGTCAAGTACCTGGTTGGTCAACCAGCTCACCTTCTATGACCAGGTGACCTGCCTAGTGGATGACGAAGAGGCTGTGGATGTTGTCTACCTGGACTTTAGTAAACCCTTTGACACCATTTTCCACAGCATTCTCATGGAGAAACTGGTGGCCCGTGGCTTAGACAGGTTTACTCATCTCTGGGTGAAGAACTGACTGCACAGTCGAGCCCAGAGAATTGTGGTAATCCGAGTTAAATCCAGTTGGCAATCGGTCACAAACAGTGTTCCCCAGGGCTCAGTTTTGGGGCTGGTCTTGTTCAATATCTTTATCGATGATCTGGATGAGGGGATCGAGTGCTCCCTCAGTAAGTTTGCAGACAACACTAAGTTGGGTGCTGGCTGACAGCTGGCTGGACATGAGCCAGCAGTGTGCCCAGGTGGCCAAGAAGGCCAACAGCGTCCTGGCCTGTATCAG
>NW_010538361.1:11624-15640 GCF_000687285.1 Phaethon lepturus
CGTGCCCCTGTACTCGGCACTGGTGAGGCTGCACCTTGAATCCTGTGTTCAGTTTTGGGCCCCTCACTATAAGAAAGATATTGAGGTGCTGGAGTGTGTTCAAAGAAGGGCAATGAAACTGGTGAGGGGTCTGGACCATAAGTGTTATGAGGACCGGCTGAGGGAACTGGGGCTGTTCAGTCTGGAGAAGAGGCGGCTGAGGAGGACACCTTCTAGCTCTCTACAAATACCTGAAAGGGGGTTGTGGTGAGGTGGGTGTTAGTGTCTTCTCCCCAGTAACTAGTGATAGGATGAGAGGAAATGGCCTCAAGTTGTGCCAGGGGAGGTTTAGACTGGGTATTAAGAAAGGTTTCTTTACGGAGAGAGTGGTCAAACATTGGAACAGGTTGCCAGGGAGATGGTGGAGTCACCATCACTGGAAGTGTTCAAAAAACGTGTGGACGTGGCACTTCAGGATATGTTTTAGTTGGCATGGTTGTGTTGAGTTGATGGTTGGAATTGATGATCTTAAAGGTCTTTTCCAACCTTAACGATTCTGTGAGTCTGCGATTCTTTGATTCTTTGATTCTATGATTCTATGATTCTCTTACAGTGGGAGGGACTTGTCAGGTCTTGTCAGGTCCCATAGGCTTGTGTATGTTCAGGCTCCACAGGGGGGCTCCCTCAGGTGGTCTTGAGCCTGATCTTCTCTGACAGTGGGAGGGACTTTGCTCCTCCAGTCCCCATCTTGCTGTCCATCCCCTCAAGAGGTGTGGGAAGAGATGTTGCCAGTGAAGACTGAGGCAAAGGCATCATTGAGTACCTCAGCCTTTTCCTCATCCACTGTTACTGTTTCTGCAATGTTCTCTTCAATATTAAAATTTTAAAATTTGACAGACATTAATTTTTCTTTTGGACTTCCTATGGAACTTCTCAAAGATTGCACTTTTGAGTCTATCTACTTTTTAAAATGTATCACAAAGTAAAATTATTTGCCACTATTACTTAAGAAAAAACTCAACTCATTTTCGAAGTTAGTAATGCTCAGAAACCCAAGAGCAGTGCCTTTTAACCACTTCCCATTTATGTCTTTATCTGCCCCAATCTTTTTTAAAAAAATCTTATCTCTCTCTTGTCTTTCATGTCTCTCTTATATTTTTAAAAAATCTAATTTAACAATATTTTATATTTTCCCTGATAAAATACTCTTAAATAATTTTAAATTGGTTTAGAACCTTTTTCAAAAATATGGTTAGCAATTTAATTTTTTTTTATTGTCCAAATTTTTGGGAACATTATAGTTGTTTTAGTGCAAGAGAATAACTTGATTTGAAATGTTCCATTATTTGCTCACTAGCATTCTTGACAGTACTTTTTTAGCATTAAAGCAGTATTGGGAATTGATTTCTCTAGTGAATTGTATTTATTTTCCTATATCTGGCCACAGGGCCAAAATATTAGAGGAGATATAGATCATTGTTTGTCCTTGTTGTTTTGGTTTGGAGGCAGAATTATAGAAAACAATAAAATCAGATGTCCTCAGCCAAGGGTTTAAAAACCATGAGATTTTATCCAATGAAGTACAGCTCAACATATACAGCAGAAAACATCTGATAATTTGCAGAGTTAAATGCAACATCCACAAGGAATAATTTTGTCATACTTCATGCACATAGCACTCTCTGACAGTAACAAATGTTATGGGCATGCACGTAAAACAAAGGGAATAAGAAACAAGCACATACAAATACTTGTATAGTAATTGTTCAAAATGAAAAAAAAATTATGTTAAGATATGCCAAGCTGGCACTGATAAGTCCAACAAAAATAGTGTCATAAATTAATCTGGTATTACAAAATATCAAAAATACAGATGCAATGATGTATGATACCAAGAGACTGAAGACAATCCCTCAAAAAAGGACAAGCCACAATGGGTCTGACAGAGAGAACAGGACATTATGGTGCCGGTAGTATGCCTAATGGCAATATGGACACCTCAGCCCTTGAGCCAGTAACCATATTAATTTCCTGACCAACAAGATTTTTCATATATCCAAACTACAAGTCATTTTACAGCTTTTCCCAGCACCTGAAACAAGCAGCTTGGGAGATTTTATGAGTTGTAGGCACAGAATTTTGCTGTAACTTTCATGTGAATTTTGACTTGGGGCTGGTGACTAATATCTCTAACTGAACTGTTCTTTCCATGTTACTCCCCTTTTCACTGACTATCATGACTATCAGCCAAGGATCTAGTACAATTAATATGGGCAACGTGCAGAGATCATGTTGATTTGTCTTCCCACATTTCCACATGTCCTGGTTTCAGCTGCGATAAAGTTAATTCTCTTCATAGTAGCTAGTATGAGGCTATGTTTTGGATATGTGCTCAAAACAGTGTTGATAATTCAGGGATGTTTTCAGTTGTTGCTAAGCAGTCAAGGACTGTTCAGCTTCTCACACTACCCCACCAGCGAGCAGGCTGTGAGGGGACACAGCTGGGACAGCTGACCCCAACTGACCAGAGGGATATTCCATACCATGCAACATCACGCTCAGTATATAAAGCTAGGGGAAGAAGAAGGAAGAGGGGGACATTTGGAGTGATGGTGATTGCCTTCCTGAGCAACTGTTACATGTGATGGAGCCCTGCTTCCCTGGAGATGGCTGAACACCTGCCTGTTGATGCGAACTAGTGAATTAATTCCTTCTTTTGCCTTGTTTGTGTGTGCAGCCTTTGCTTTACCTATTAAACTGTCTTTGTATCAACCCAGGATTTCTGACTTTTCCAATTCTGTCCCCCATCCCACCGTGGCAGGGAGTGAATGAGCAGCTGCTTTGTACTTAGTTGCCAGCTGAGGTTAAACCACAACACCACCCATCCTAGTTGCAGAGTTCCTGTTCTGAATCACAGATAAAGCTTAAAAGTAAAAGGACCTCTGACTCCTAACAGAAAGCAGAGGTCATGTTATAATGCAGTGGTAATACCACATTTCATGACATCTGGCTTATAAGACGGAAAAGACCTTTCTAATGGACTGGTAGAAATTAAATGTATTGTCTTAGTGCACCATCTGTACTTCACAGAATCACAGAATCATTAAGGTTGGAAAAGACCTTTAAGATCATCAAGTCCAACCACCAACCCAATACCACCATGCCCACTAAACCACGTCCTGAAGTGCCATGTCCACATGTTTTTTGAACACTTCCAGTGTTGGTGACTCCACCACCTCCCTGGGCAACCTGTTCCAATGCTTGGCCACTCTCTCAGTAAAGAAAGAAGTCACTAAGGGAAATCTGGTTCTGTTAACGTTGGATTAGACAGGTTTGTTTACTGAAGGAGACTTGGAAGAAAAGAGAAATCCCATAGTGAGAACTCAACAGTAATCTCTTTTAGAGCTAGGAGTTCAGGTTATCTAGGGCTTACACTGTTGGTTGATTAGCTAGGCAGATGTGTGTTTGGGGACAAATATCTTTAAATTAATTGAGTCCTTAGTACTAAATATGTCTTTGTGCGTGGATCTTGTGTCTACTTTTCAGTCTGTTATTGACACCTGCTTGAAAAATGCACCAGGAAAAAAAGAACCGTGACATGTAGAAGGAAATTAGTAATATGAACAATAACATTGAGTTACAGCAGAGCAGTTTCCTGCTCTGATCTTTCACAGTTTCTGGATGTAACTTTTGCTAAATAAAAGTCCACCTGTTAGGGCATCTTCTGAATACCCAAGCATGTCTTCTCAGGAAAATTTGTTTCTGTAATTGGTCTATAAATCCCCATAGTGCATTATCGGTTCTTTTCATGGTAGGCTGGGCAGGATGCATGTTTTCAGTTTATGTTATGAAACATTTTTACCATTCCTTTAAAGCCATGCTGATGTTAGAGCTTCAGGATTTCGGCATTACTTTTAGGCTGTAGGCATTTTCATGTTTGTGGAGGCTGCTTGACAGGATGTAGAAAGTTTCTTAAAGAAAGGTGCTGAAAAAGCTTTTAGAGAAATGTATCGGAAGGGAGATGGATGACAAGCACT
>NW_010538361.1:15671-18740 GCF_000687285.1 Phaethon lepturus
TCTGTAGAGGAACTCTGAGGACCTTCTTGGTATGCATTATTAACACACTGCTTTGGATTTCTCCTGCGTGTAAAAACCACAGTTTTGATAGTAGAATGGTAGCAACATGATACTGTCATGGGAACTGAATTTGTTCTCTGCCTGCTTTGATATGCTGGCTAATAAACAGTTTTCAGAACTGGAGGATACACATTTAAATGTTGACTTTGCATTGGGAATTAACAATTTCAAGTACATGTTCAATCTACATATTTATGTGGCTTTACCTAAAAGAGGTAATCAGTGGAAAATGTGTTCCCCAGTACATGTCTTAAACCAACAAACAATCAATTATGTTTGTGCTTGTTTCTACAGAGACAGTTTTTGCCAGATACTCAATGGCTGCTTTGCATCTGTGGAACAGAGACCAAAGCGCAGTGTTGCAAGCCTGTAGACTACTTTTCCCAGTGCTTTCCCTTGGGAAAGGAAATGTGCAGCTGAAGGCATCTTATTGTATGCCATGTGCATTGAAAAGCACTTATTAGACTACAGTTCATAACTGTTATGCTGTAACTATCTAGCCAAGTATTTTAAAATTGTCCATCACATATCAAAACAAGTAAAGAAATGTTTGGAGCAGGTTGTAAACTCTCTCTGTACACATTTAATGTGTAATATATTTTTACAGTCATGTCAGTCAGAAAGCACCAAACACTCAGTCTTAGCTTCACCTTAGCTTTGTCCTAAAGCATGTTTTGTAGAAATACGTGAATATTTGATTACAGAAGCATATTTACGGGGAACCTGCAAAAAAGGTCGAAGTTTTATGCATGTATGTTTTTTTTGTTAACTGTTGTTCATTGTTAATATTGAACTGAAGCATACTGTCTTTGACTTACAGCCTGTAAGAAGGAAATTAGTTTAATATGAACTGTAATTCCAGATACCCAAATAATAATTCCAGACATCTTTGACTATGTCTATTAGTTCAAAACGGTGGTGAACAATGACCTGTGTTCAGAAAATCTGTTGTTTTAATAACATTCTATTCTCTTTGAATAGACATTTGTGTAACATCACAATTTCAGGGTAAGAATTTGTGAAATGAATTGACAAAATTTGATTCTAGATGTGATAACATTTTGAATAGTTAATGCTAGGTTTGCAGTTTTAATCATGTTACCATAATATAACCCTTGTTTTACTTATGTGATGCAGATTTTTTTAAACGTGATATACCAGACCTAGCAAAATTTAGCAAAAAGTCCAAGTCTATCTATCTCTGGCAAAACAAAAGGGAATCAAAGGCAACTGAAGAATTTTGAGATTGGTAATTTTATGTTATTGTAATTTTATTTTCTTTTTATAATAAATATTATTAAAAAAATATTTTTGTAATGATCAAGTTTCCCTTCTCTTTCCCCTGGAAATATTTTTTTCATTCCAGAATGAAGATTTTGCTACTACTTAGTCTCATACAAAGCATTTCAGAGTGTTTTATTACTTGGTTCATATTGCATGTTCTCCAAAATGCAAAGGTATTGCCGTGCCAGAAATGGCTGCAGAGAACTGTTTGATATAGAACAGGTAGTAACAAAGTGCAAAATTAAATTTTTATACCATTACAAGGAATATAGTTCTAGTTGACTTGTGCTGGGCTGTTGCCCACGTTTTTGATTAAAAAGATAATTTTAGATATTTAATATCCACCTGTTTTTATGTATTTTTTATCCACCTGTTCTAGCAAGCTAGCTCTGAAGTCATTGGTTCACAGACTAAGCACTGTACAAGCACTTTAAAAACTGACTGGAACACAAGTTCTAGTTATATTCCATATGGGAACTACCATAAGCATGGTAGTTTTCATTTGAAGGAGATCTTGTCTCATCATTTGCCTCCTGCAACATCCAGGATTTAATGTGAGCTGTTTTTTACTTGCAGCCTTTCTACTGAACTGAGGAAACTGGCTGCAGCTGTTGGCAAAAGCTTGGTTTGGCTTTCATAGCATCTAACATGTTTGATGATACCAATGTTTGTACATCTTTGAAATCTAGTGTTGTTTCAGCTGTTCTGGAAACCTGCTCATTGATATCAAATGACAGGAGACAGAAAACTGCCTTCAACTATAAAGAAATTAAATAAGAACTTCAATTTTATTGTTCATTACCAGGTGGTTCATTAGCCCCAAGTATTCACTTGGTCCTACGTGATTGGAGATTTAAATGGCTTGATCAAAAGAAATTTACCATTGTTTCTGACACCTCAGTGGTATTCCTGTGCTGATGTATTACCTAAGAATTTTTTAGTCTCTAACCTATTTTTTCTCTCACAAAACCAATGTAGGAATCCATTTTTCCATTGTGTAGATTATGAAACTGAAAAATTGAGAGACTACAAGCAAGAAAGACCATAAAGGGTATAATCAGCTACCTGCCACATTGGTTGTCTGAATCTAGAAGTGCAATAGGTAGCTGCTATTTAGCCCTGGAGCTTCTTAAAATATGTAGGTAGATAATTCTTAAATCTCCAGGGAAGTTCATGTGGGACTTAATGAGAGAGATTTGCATACATAAACAACCACAGTCGTGTGTTGCTACTGACTTTAAGTTAGGTATTTTGTGCATTGTTGTATGCTGAAGCTTCTTGAGAAGAAAAGGGAGGCTATAGAAATACTCACTTCTGGGATCCACTGATAGAATTAGCAGTAGCGAGTAGGTTGGATGACTGCATGTACAAGAAATCTGGAATATTCTCCAACTTCTCTGTCTTAAAAGGGTGTAGGACTTTATTCCTCGCTGCCCCACAGCTCAGATTGTTCAAACCTGAGAATGGAGGCAGAGCGCTGCCTGCAGAATATCTTGTTTTTGTGGATTTACAATAGCAAATCACAGCAGTGCGGCCCTTCCTCTCAATATGTGAAGCTAAATGGAGTAAAAGCCAACTTATGGGACACAGAATAGCCAACCTGGTGTCATTACATGGTTGACCTCTATCCCACCTTTTCACCTGTATTGAGTAGACTCCTTTTATTCATCCTATGAGCATGTTTTGCTTCAAACATCTTAATAAACAAAGTATTACCCTCCTGCT
>NW_010538361.1:18777-33873 GCF_000687285.1 Phaethon lepturus
CCATCCACTGTGCTGTTTCTGCATCTTATTGCTCGCTCAAGAACAGGAAAGACAGAGGCAGAATTTGGTAACAGCCCAGTAAGGCAATACCTGTTTTGTGATTTCATTATGGTTTTTTTTATGAGACACCATGTGGTTTTCTCCACAGAGGCAGAGAGTTCAGCAGAGGGAAATGTAATAGGACAGGAAAGAAGTTGGATGTTGACAGGAAAAATGAAGGAAACCAGCAGCTACACAGAGAAATACCAGAACATATTACAAGTGGTCACAGCCACAGGAGTGGGAACAATCTCTTTGCTTTCCTACAGGTTGTATTTCTGTAGGAAGACACATGGAGCTCCTGCTATGTCCAATTTAAAAAAAAATCTAAAATGTCAGCCCTCCTGTGCAGTTCACATATTTCTAAAGATTGTTGAGCAGATATGATGTACTGCCTATTCCAAGGTCTCTCATTCCTATTTATCTGCTAATTCTGAGCTCTCTGGGGCATGAAACAAACCTTAAAACACCAACCTAATTTTGGACTCTGAAGTTGATTAGCAGGATAAGACAGCAAATGTTGTTGGTGGTTTGTAATTGGCTAAAATAGTAAGCAGAATTTAGACTGATGTCTGTAAGTGGTTCAACATGTTTTCATGAGGTAACCGTTTACATGCGATTGTGTGTGACCTGGAGACAGTAGGCTTCTGGACTTGTTTCAAAAGCATATGGAATTGATCTTATTTTAATTGTTTGTGCCATTTAACTACAAAGAGGGACTCAGGTTTTTAAGTAAGTTAAGTTGTACGTTTTTGTCAGTTGAGTAAACATATAATGACTTAGGCATCGGTAATTATTTTCATGTCTAAATAGTAATTTTCAGTAACAGATTAAACTTCTTTTGTGCAAACATACCTAAATCTTAGCACAGAAGCAGATATTCATGTCAATTGTTGTGGTATAAATGTGGTGCCACTTCACAAAGGTAAGTGGAGATGCACTGGCCAAAAATATCCACTTAACATAAGAGGAAAATCCAGACTTGGATTTTGGTATACATTTTGGCTTGTTTATCCTCACAGTGATCCTCAGCTTTGAATGTGTCATACGTAGTTTTGCCCAGATACTATTAACTGAGTTACTTTACATAAAAGCCCAAAGAATTGAATTTGGGGAACTAAATGTGGCAATGGTCAAGGCAGTGCACTGCCAGTTATAAAAAAAACATAACAAAACCTGAAAATTTCCTTGCAGTTTTTACAAATAATTTGATTTAATTTCAACCTCCCCTTTTTGTTACAAGCTGGAGAAATATAATTACAAAATGTAATTGGTGTGATAAGAAAAAATGCTACAATTTTGTCTGAAAAATAATATCAAAACCAAACCTTCTCAAGCTAAATTGGAATATACGGGTAATATATTTAAGTCTCAGCATTTATTTTGGAATAGCCAATCTGACAAAGAATAATATGCAGCTTGATCTCAAAATCGGAAAAGCTGCAGACAAGAATAGGAAAATGAAATTAGTTTTTCAGAGATGTATGCACGAAAAAGCAAAACTCATGGAATGTTAGAAAATATAATATGGGAGGGTACGACTGTTCCCACCCTCCATCCCGCACTGAAAAGTTTCTGGGGTTTGTATTTATTTATTTATTAAAACAGAAGCTCCGCAGCTCTGAGCCTATTACCAAAATGAATGGATTCAATATCTGTTCAATGATGTGTTCAAAATGAAGGCAACATCATTAAATGCCAAAGATGTTATCAGCATATTTTACTTCTTACCCGAATAAACCAGGCATTATCTCACCAGGTTCTTGCAGGACTTACTTGCCGTTCCCTGTCTTTCGGTGGTGGCGACTCTGCCCACAAGGCAGCAGGCAGCGCTTGCAGTACCTGTGGTGGTGAGGACGCTGGTGAGGACCTCCCACAGATTTCGCTGCTGCTGCTGCTGCTGCAAACCCGGGACGGCGGTTGTTAATGCCGGGATCGTGCTGGCTGCTGTTTAAACCTGCGTTCTGTGCCGCTTCTGCAACCGCAGGCCATTAGTTTCCCTGCCTTTCTTTCCCTTTTTCCGCCGGTATAATAAGGGAGAGAATGTGAGGGCCTGTTAGCAGAGCGAGAGCGATGACTTGTAGCCCTGTAACCATATTCAGCAAGGGAATGTTCTAACCTTCATCTCCTGGAAGTTTCCTATCTGTTACATGCCCAAAGCTATTACCCAGTAAAAGACTTCACATTTTTGAATACTTAAACTGAAAGAAACAGATATGGGAGAAACTACATAAATCCATTATTGCAGCAGGAATATCTTTCTGCTTCAGGCAGAGAAGATAAATTGCCACCAAAGTGATACAAAGTTGGTTTGATTATTTCATTGGATCAAATATATCATGCCGTCTTGAAATCTCTTTGCTTTCAAGTCAAAATTAAAGAATTTTACCATAACCATATTAGACATTATCATTTGCATATTTTTCATCTCAAAAGAGACTTTTGAAGTTATGTAATGCTTAAGTATTTAATTGTTCTTCACATCATTGAAATATCAAATTATATCCAGAAACAGAGAGGATTCTCTTGCTGAGATAGCAGTGATTGACTTTCTATCTGACAAGAACAGAATTCTTATATCAGGGAAAGAAACAACATTAGGGAAGTAACTCAAAGAGCAACAGCTCTTATTTTGTTCAACACTGGGATTTGGGCATCGTTTCTGTTCGGAACTGAGAATGCCAATGCTTTACACTTGCACAAAAAACAGACATTGAGCTAATACTAATTTAATCTGTCAGATCACAACTGTGCCATACTTGTTCAAAAAAGGTGAAGGCCTGCTTCTGCATGGATTTCTTTTGCATAGCTTATCAGTGATCATCTTAATTTAATTGCATATGCAGCTCAAGCAATTGGCAATCTTTCACAGCCTGGGGCTATGGGGGAAGTGTGGAACATTTGTAAATTAAAATCTTCCTACTAAAATTGGCCAAGTACAGTTTTAAGTTTGTTTTAACCATGAAGGATTACCAACCCCCCCCCCGCAAAAACCCCAAACAACTGGAAAGTTTCTGAAATCCTTACTACTTTCCAGATTCATCTTTTTCCAGCTTAATTTCTCTCTTCTTTCCTCACTTTACTTTATGCAGACCTGATACAACCCAGATACCAGAAAGTGTAGCTGTTTCATTTGCAGTTAATTCGGCTCTTTCTAGCCATTTTGCCAGTGATGTTATAGATGATATCATATATTGTGGGCGCTGAAACTACGTGAGGTGCAGATACCAAGAAGATGTTATCTGATACCACTATGTCAGGAAGAGTTAAATCTTTTTGACAATTCAATGGTTCCCTTTGGGTTTGCACAAATGGCACCTGTTGTTGAAGTCAATAGAGCTTACAATTTAATTTCATCTGCCTGCAAACAATCTCTCTCATTAGGGGGTGAAATGATGATAGAATTCACTGAGGCATGCAGTTTCACTTTCTACAGGGCAATACGTAAGTACAGTCATCATTTTCAGTGAAGGGAGGCACAATTATCTTGGAAGCTGATTGTAAAGAAGAAGAAAGGCAAAATATCTGGGAAAAATATCACAGAAAGTCAGTCTCACTACAGTTTTCTGGCGATGCCAATTTGCAATCTAATTATTATGTTTAACACAATTTGAAAATGTAGTAGTCAGAAAAAAGAGACTAGTAATATAATTTTCCTTCTATTTCAAAATGAGCTCATCAGTCTTGGACAACAGGTACGTTTTAAATAAATATCTCAGGGTGGATCAGGGGTTAATCCAGACCAGACTTATTTTATTTGTGTTGAAAATACCTGTTTCTACTTGCTGCAGCTCTTTAGGTGAATTAACTGGCCAGATAATGTGTTTCTTATATTTTAGTGCAAAGGGTGTGAACTTAACAGCATATTAAGTTAATGGGGCCTAACATTCACTTGGACACATCTCTGCCTCACATTAAATTGACCAGCTTCCAACTGGTATCCCACAGTGCTTTGCATCCTGCTAGGACTAACTGATCAATTTGTCAATGTGTCTCAATTGCTTTTGTGGGAGGCTGCTCTATGTCATGTCCTTGCTCAAATCATAAAGTCATAGAATAGTTTGGGTTGGAAGGGACCTTTAAAGGTCATCTAGTCCTGCAATGAACAGGGACATCTTCAACTAGAGCAGGTTGCTCAGAGCCCCGTCCAACCTGACCTTGAAGAATGTTTCCAGGGATGGGGCATCTACCACCTCTCTGGGAAACTTGTGCCAGTGTTTCACCACCCTCACTGTGAAAAATTTCTTCCTTATATCCAGAGTGAGTCTACCCTTTTTTAGTTTAAAACCATTATCTGTTTGTCTTATTTCATCAAACCCTGCTGGAAAGTCTGTCCCCATCTTTCTTATAAAGCCCCCTTTAAGTACTGGAAGGCTGCAATAAGGTGTCCCCAGAGCCTTCTCTTCTCCAGGCTGAACAACCCCAACTCTCTCAGCCTGTCCTCATAGCAGAGGTGTTCAGTCCCTCTGATCATTTCTGTGGCCCTCCTCTGGACCTTCTCCAACAGATCTATGTCTCTCCTGTGCTGAGGACTCCAGAGTTAGATGCAGAACTTGAGGTGAGGTCTCACCAGAATTCACCTGTGAGCCACGCTGCTTTGGAAGCAGCCCAGGATTCGGTTGACCTTCTGGGCTGCGAGCATACATTGTCGGCTCATGTCCAGCTTTCCATCCACCAGTACCCCCAAGTCCTTCTCAGCAGGGCTGCTCTCCAACACTTCAACCCCCAGCCTGTACTGATACCGGGATTGCCCTGAGCCAGGTGCAAGACCCTGCACTTGCCCTTGTTGAACCTCATGAGATTCACACGGGCCCATTTCTCGAGCTTGTCCAGGTCCCTCTGGGTAGCATCCTGTCCCTCAGGTGTGTCAGCTGCACCACTTAGGTTGGTGTCATCTGCAAACTTGCTGAGGGTGCACTCGATCCCACTGTCTGTGTCATTGATGAAGACATTAAACTGTAAAAATATTTGAGTGTAGCAAAACTTGAGTCATTCTCCTGCAGCCAGAATCATCATGTTGTAGGATAGTACATGTCCACTCAGGCCTACTTTACATGCCCCTACCTGGAGCAATGCTGACATTCTTTGCTAAGGGAGTGCTCTTAATAATATATCAGAAAATGGATGGCTATAAAGCTGTCACTGAAGAAGCCAGGGAAGATATTCAAACCCCAGCTGTAAAACGCAGTCAAAAGCAAGAAGCTGAAATCAGCTTAGAAGTAATCAAGGAGACCTATAACCCCTATGGCAGGGGTTGTGTCACCTACCTTTGTTCTTTCAGCAGCTGGGCAGGATTTTGTTCTGGGATGCCTATTTCCCGCTGACATGGATAAAAGACAGCATGGCTCTGATAAGGTGGAGCTTTTTTTTGAGAGCCTGACTCAAACAGTGCCTCACGACACAGAAATCCGGGTTGTGCTGTGAAGATCCTGGTGGAAGGAGGTGGAAGAACCATTACTGACCCAACTTTCTTCCCTGAGTCACACTTCTATTCTAAGTGAGAAATAGAAAACAATTAAACTACACATAGTGTGTGCTCTCTTCAGGTGGATTTGGCAACAACACACACAATCCAGCTAGGAGTTTTTCTGAGTGGTTCTCTTCCCCCAGCCTGTTTATTCAAAGCAGAAATTATACTAAGGAAGAAGGAGATGTTTCTGAAGGGATTACATGCTCTGGGATCATCTGCCTGTCATGAATCTCCAACTTTCTTTCATTTCACTGTTCCCACCACTTTACTGTTTTTCATTTGCTTGCTAACCTCTTCTTGGTCACCATACTTCTGCATGTTCAAGATGGAAGACTTGTGTTTTTTGTCTCATCCCCTCCCTTTAAGAATAACAGACATTGCAGTGTGAATATGCTTGTGGCTTACTGTGAAATGTAGCCACTACCACAACCAGTTGCTGTTACCCATCTGTAGTGCCTGCTTGTGTTACAGATGTTGTAGCATTATATATCCCATCCACGCATTATTGCAATCTAACAACCTAGTTTCATGGAGTTTAATAAAATAACAAACAAAGCAATATCTACATTGTCTTGAGGATTATTTTATTGACTTGTTTTCATGCGTATTAATCTAGGACAAGAACATTAATGTTCTGAAATTTTGTGTAAAATTATTTCTTTAAAATTGATTGTGCATGTATCTACAGTCATGATGAATGTCATTCCACTTCCACAAGCTGAAAATCAGAATGAATATAAGACCCAGTTGTACAAAAATCATTAGGTGTTGTTACTGTCAAGGTTTCAACACATCCTTGTGTTACATGCTATACTTTCCCAGGTGAACCATTCCACAGGTGGCTACCTAGTAGAGGTCTTTGTGTGCATTTGGAAGAAACAGTGTGAAGGTGGAAGCCTGGGAAAAGCTGAGGCACAGAAATCAGTCAGTATGGGTTATCTCGTGAAATTATATTGCCTGCAGAGCAAGGATTTAATGAAGAGAGAGGTAAAAGGGCTACTGCAGCTCCACCATGTCTGCCTGACCCTCTGCAGAAAAGGTTTCATAGTGGTTTCATGATACTTCCTTGATATCAGCTCCATGAAAAATTGAAATGGAAGAATTTATTTCTCTGCAGGAGATCGGAACCTCACTTGAAAGCATCAAAATCTTTCTGCTTTGTGTCTTGTCCTGTCCCAGCATTGATAACTATTCTTTTCCCAGTTCATCATCACCTCACAGGTGACCACCTGGTGAATACAAATCTAAAAAGGTTCTTTTTTCTTTCTTTAAACACTGTCTCTTTACCTCTGATGAATTGTTTGATGTGGAGACTGCTGTGATGTACTCGCTCTGACTGGGATGGCCTGAATGGTGCTGTGTTTTGCATTTGTGACTGAAAAAATGTTGACAATACACCGGTATTTTGGCTATTGCTCAGCAGTGCTTGCACAGTATCAGAGCTTTCTCTTTTTCCCACTCTGCCCCCCATGGAGTAAGCTGACGCTGGTCAAGAAGCTGAGTGGGGGCACAACCCAGATAGCTGAGCCTAACTGACCAATGGGAAAATCCAATCAATATAATGTCATGCTTAGCAATTAAAACAGAAAGGAGAGTTTCCTCGAGGAGGCAGACATTGCTCAGAGACTGGCTGGGCATTGGCTTACTTGTGGGACATAGTGAGCCTTTACATCACTTGTTTGGTTTTTTTGTTCCTCTTTCCTTCCCTTATTAAACTATCTTTATCTCAACCCATGAATTTCCTCTTTTTACTCTTCTTAGTCTCTCTCCCATCCCACTGGAGGTAGAACGGGAGGGAGTGAGTGGCTGTGTGGTCCTTAGCTGCTGGCCAGAGTCAATGTGCTGTGCCTAAGCACGTTCACACGCAATTATTGCCTTGCTATTTCCTACCTTTGTAATGTTACCATATTTCCATGTCGAAAGGGTCTCTAAAGCTCTGCTGTCCTCCACTGCCATAGCATGTTGTGGTGGGCTAACCCTGGCCAAATGCTCATCCAGCTGCTGACAAACTCCCATGCCTTAACAAGACAACAGGAGAAATAAGAAGAAAAATTTTGTGGGTTGAGATAAAAACAGGGAAATCATTTACCAATTACTGTCATGGGCAAAACAGGCTTGACTTGGGCAAGAGGAAATTAATTTGTTGCCAATTAACATAGATTTGGGTAGTGAGAGAAAAAAGACAAAATTAAAACAACACCTTCCCCCATCCTCCCAGGCTCATCTTCACTCTCCACTCCTGACTCCTCTACTCTGAACACTGAGCAGCGCAGGGGGATGGGGAAAGGGGGGTTGTGGTCAGTCCGTAACAGCTCCTCTCTGCCACTCCTTCCTCCTCACACTTTTTCCTAGCTGCAGCGTGGGCTCTCCCCTCAGGTTGTGGTCTTTCAGGATGAACACAGTCCAGCATTGGCTGTCCATGGGCCATGTCAAAATACCTGCTCCACCATGCAGTACTTCCTCCCTCTTATCCTTCTTTGCCCTTGGTGTTTCCTCTGCTGTTTTTTTACTCTTTTTTGTTCCCTCCTCCTCTGACTGCCCAGCATTTTTGCCCTTTCTTAAGCTGCTTTTCCCCCCACCATCTTGGCTGAGGGGCTCAGCTGTGCCTTGTGGCGGGTCTGTTGGAGCTGGCTGGAATGGGCTGTGTCCAGCATGGGGCAGTCCCTGGCCTCTCCTCACAGAAGTCTCCCCTGTAGCCCCCGCTGCCAGCACCTGGGCACCTGCACCCTGCACAGGCACGAAGGAGCCACAACTGACAAGACAACTGACAAATATGATCTCACCACCCCATCCTAAGAGGTCCCATCATGGCCCCTTTGTGGACTTCGCATACTGGAAAGGGGTCTTTGAGTATGGTCTCTAGAAATGGAATATAAATTTAACTTACTCATTGATTTGTACCAAATTTATAACTGTTATCATTACCAAGAATCTTTCTTATGTTATTGCACTGTGCTTTCCCACGACAAATAGGTATTGCAGTTTTCTTAAGACAGCAAATTAAAAGAAAAAACTTCTGGCATTTTAGGTCTCAGAACTGGCCTGCTTTAACATGTTAATCATGTAAGTAGCACTCTTTATTTCTTTTTAAATTTACCATTTTGTCATTTAGGGGCATAAGTATTAAGAAAAGATAATTAGCTATTGAGACAGCTTACTAACAGTGGTGTTGTATTTCTTAACTATGACAATTTTTTCATCAGAATTGGTTGTGTTTCTAACAGACATGCTCCAGCTCATACAGTAATTAATTCTATGCCTTGTGTTATAAAAAAAGGTCACACTGTTCCCTTCTGTCTGTATTCTATGAAACTGCAGGTAAATCTTGGTGACACCTTGTGAATGCACATACAGTATTTGTTTTGCTTCATGGAAAAAGACAGCAAGAGAGAGTATTTTTCCCAGTGTTGCCATATGATTGTGATACTGTGGGTGATCTGCCTGGCTGGTAGGAAGAGTAAACACCTCAGTGTCCTTCCTGGCTTGGCTTCCTGAATGGAGAAAACAATATTTGGCAAAGGGTCTAAATCAGTATGGATTCATTACTTTTATTTCCATGTTTTAGCATGGAACTTAGTATTAAGATCTAGACAACAGTGCTTTAAAAAACAATCATAAACAACCCTCTGGACAATTTTTCTTTAGTTGTGAACAAGTCTAGCCTCAAGCATTTCAAAGTCCCCCTAGAGATGGAAAACAACAGGTTGAACTGAAGGCTTCAGGACATATTAATGAAAGAACAGCACATAAAACTAAAAGCCAGGAGTCAATTTTGCTGCTAGGATTAACTTAGATTCATTTTCTTTTAATCTTTCTGTCTCTTGTCTTAGAGAAAGGGAAAAAAAAAATACAGTTTATATAATAAAAGCTACAAATAGATCGAGGCTCATTGTGCTGTCTTTAAAAAACAGCCTACAGTCTTAACCCCACCTCTGCCATGATGTGTTTGCAATCTGAAGAGATATGATAGGTAAAGCCCTGGGGACTGGGATAATGATAAAGCGAGCCAAGAAGATGAAATAACCTGCCTGAAGTTAAATGGCAGAGTTTGTAGAAGAATGAGGAGCGGAATTAAGCCTCTAGACTCTCTGGGCAAGGATGAATGTCTAGAAGTGTGGGAGTTACCATGCTTTAATGAATTACCACCCATCAACTGAGCTACATTTCTGTTCTCTGCACTCTTCCCTCTCACTGTGTGTGTTACGTGATGCAAAAATTGTTTGCTTCTTCTGAGTTTATATTCACATAATCTGATTGGATTGTTAAGATTTTTAAAACTGTTGAGATCCATGCATAAAAACTGGCACCTAATAGGCAAAGCTTCTTTTCTTTTGTCTTGCTCCCCCTCCCCGCGTTCTAAGATTACTGACATTTGTGGATATCACGCACTGAAAGCAGCAAGGATCTGCATTGCAGATAGGCACTCCTGCAGTGCTAATCTGGGAGGAAGACTTCCTCCAGTGTCATTACCAACCATCCACGCATTGCTAAGAAAGTGGGGGAATAGCATGAGGTGAGAGATGCTCAATTTTGCTACTAAGCTTAAGGAATATTTGGGCGGAAAGGACACTGAGGGAATCTTCCCTGGGGGATCATATTTACTAATTGTTTGTAGTGCATTAAACTTGATGGTTTGTAAACTCTGCATTTATTGTACTTAATGCCTAGAAAAGGGTAGTGCACACACACTCTAACTTTAATAACTGTATTAGCCTCTGATCCTTTCCTACTCCAACTAAAGTAGAGTATTTGTGCCCCACCTATCCTCTGAGTGCTTTGCTAGCTTCGAAATTAGTACGGACAGCAGGTGGCCTAAAGAAATTGAAAAACAACAGCTGAACCCAGTCAGAGCAGACTGTAGATCCCTGCAACGGAACAGGAGATACAGACTCTATTATACTGACTGCTCAGTCAGGAGCCTCCCCCATCAGCACTCTGATCCACCCCTCAATAGCAGGAGGCTTCTCAGCTCTAACTCAGCACACATTGCTGAGTTTACTTTAACTCCTTCTGTGCGCTCTTTGCTTAAAGAGTGACAAGGTTTTGAGGGCTGGTTTCAGAGATTATGTATGTGATTTACACCTTGCTATATTAGTGTTAATGGCCTTTGTTGCCCCAAGGAGAGTTTTTTCAGGCAGAATGTACAGAGCTGAGACGTGTGTGTGATACTGAATGCTGGCAGGACTGTCTTCAGAGAAGCTGTTAAGAACCCCGCTCCCATTGCAGCTGGAAAACCTGAGTAAAAAACAATTGAATGAAACAGCAGAAAGGTGCTTACTCGTGCTGGTAGTCAGTGAGGGTGGAACTGGAGTGACTTTTTTTTTTGGAAAAGATAGTTTGGCCATAGTTCGCAATTTGTTTCATCATCTTCGTAGCAGGCTCAGCAAAATGGGAATGATTCTGAGGAAATGAAACTACTCAGTTTTGTCAGAAGCTGAAGTGAGCTTGAGATCTAGGGAGATGCAGTACAAGACAGGACATGACTAAGGGTGTATTGGTTTTGCGTGGCAACGTTTTGGTAGCGGGGGGGCTTCAGGGGTGGCTTCTGTAAGAAGCTGTTAGAAGCTTCCCCTGTGTCCGATAGAGCCAGTGCCAGCCGGCTCCCAAGGCGGACCCCGTCAGTAACGGTGGTAGTGCCTCTGGGATAACATGTTTAAGAAGGGGAAAAAAAAAGGGCAGGGCAATTGCAGCTGAAGAGAGGAGTGACAATACATGAAACAGCTCTGCAGACACCCAAGTCAGTGAAGAAAGAGGAGGAAGGAGGTGCTCCATGTGCCAGAGCAGAGATTCCCGTGCAGACCATGGTGAAGACCATGGTGAGGCCGGCTGTCCCCCTGCAGCCCATGGAACCCCACGGTGGAGCAGATCTCCACCTGCAGATATCCCTGCAGCCCATGGAGGACCCCATTCTGGAGCAGGTGGATGCACCCAAAGAAGGCTGCGACCCCGTGTGAAGGCTGTTCTTGAGCAGCATCCTAGCAGGACCTGTGGACCTGTGGAGAGAGGAGCCCATGGAGGAGCACATTTGCTTGCGGGGATCCACGCTGCAGCAGTCTGTTCCTGAAGGATGACTCCCCACAGCAGGGACCCAGGCTGGAGCAGTTCATGAAGAACTGCAGCCTGTGGGAAGGACTCATGTTGGAGGTGTTCATGGAGGACTGTCTCCTGTGGGAGGGACCCCACACTGGAGCAGGGGAAGAGTGTGAGGAGTCCTCCCCCTGAGGAGGAAGGAGCAGCAGAGACAGCGTGTGATGAACTGACCACAGCCCCCATTCCCTGTCCCCCTATGTCACTCAGCGGGAGGAGATAGAAAAATGGGGAGTGAAGTTGAGTCTGAGAAGAAGGGAGGGCTGGGGGGGAGGTTTGTATGATTTAGTTTTTATTTTCTCATTATCCTACTCTGATTTGATTGTTAATAAATTAATTTCCCCAAGTCGAGTCTGTTTTGCCTGGGATGGTACTTGGTGAATGATCTCTCCCTGTTCTTATCTCAACCCACAAGCTTTTTGTTATTTTTTCTCTTCCCCGTCCAACTGAGGAGGGGGAATGATAAAGCAGCTTTGGTGGTCATCGGGCATCCAGCCAGCATCAACCCACCACAAAGGGTTAGCACCAAGAAGGAAAATTTGGATGTGGTTTGGGGGGAGCTGGACCTTGGAAAAAGGACAAAGAACTTTAGATCAAGTTTGCTTTTGAAAAACACAGTCTGTCAAAATGGTCCAAAGCATGTTGGTATTTCCCCGAGCAGAGAGCAAACAGGATATTCTGCACTTACACACTGAAAACCAATCATATGCATTTTATGTTATATGTAAGAGCTGTATTACCTGACACTTCATCCCCAGTTTGCCAATCTATATGCAATTTGCCTATGCAACTGAGGTGAAAGGCTGAGAGCATTTGAATGGCAGTGGGTGTAAGTACCCAGGCTCACCCAGGAATCAGGCAAAACCTACTTTATGGATATGTCTGCATAGCAAGATCATCTATAGGTGTATCTTACCTAATGCATCTGGTGAAACTGCAATGACCACAGGTTGG
The DNA here is from genome assembly GCF_000687285.1 of Phaethon lepturus. Lineage (NCBI taxonomy): Eukaryota > Metazoa > Chordata > Aves > Phaethontiformes > Phaethontidae > Phaethon > Phaethon lepturus. The sequence goes on from NW_010538361.1 coordinate 31,328, forward strand.
TTTGTAAAAGCCACCCTGAAGACCTTTCACTTGTGACATCTCAGCTGTTGGTCTGGTTCAAGTGTATTTGTGCGTGTGGTAGCCTTGTTTCTGCAAAGTACTGTAACTGTACGCTGCCATCCCAAACCCCTCAGTTCAATACATTCTGCATGCATTCAAAAGCAGAACTGCAAAATTCTTTGTTCTGGTGCAACTGTCTGTGGTAAGGCATAATGTAATTCTGCTTAGTTGAACATGTGGTAATTTAACTTCAGATACTACTACTACTAAACTTCAAAAACAAAATGCCTGTGATTTTGGCATGCAATAAACTCACAGCTTTATTATGCTATCTTAGATATCTTTGGTGTTCTTACGTGGAAATTTCAGAAAATCCAGAGATCACAAAATAACAAATTTTCCATTGTTAGTGTACAGATACTGAAGTGAAGCGATAGCAACAAATGGTGTACAGCAAGCATTGTCAGGGTAAATTAACAATTTTAACATTCCCATAGGTTTTAAAAAATATTTTAAAATTTGTTACTCAGCAAATAAGTTAATAAATACAATTTGCCACATTTATTGAGAAGCAAACTACCTGAATATCCCACATTACTTTTCTCTAAATCAGTGTGGCTTAAGATCAAAATTTGATCTTTCATTATATTAAAATATTATTTTTCAAGACAGCAGAATATATTCCAAGTCACTTCATTTATGTTTTATCTGCTTTAGGTAAGGTTGTAAATGTGGAAGAGAATGTGTATGTGGAATGTAGAAGTGGAGTCCCTGCCCAGGAACTGATACAGAGTGCTGCTGGTAGGCAGTATACTCTTTATGCTGGAGCGAATATATTTGAGTTTGTGTAATTTTATCTCAGTTGGATTTCTAGAGGTTGACAATTGTGTGTCTGTGTTTGCATCCTCATGTAATGATACTTTTATTCCTGTGGAATTCAGGTTAATGCCTATATGGTTTCAGATGAGGATTGATTAGGTAAAACTACTTATCTAACTGTGGCAAATTAAGTAATCAGTAGACATACAAGTAGTAAAGATGGAGCACAGACCCTCAAAGTGATCTAGTTGCTTTGCTTCTAAAGGAAGCAGATACCTGCATTTTCTTAAGGGTCATAGCCACTGCACATTATGAAGACCATGTTAGTGCTATTGAAAGTTAGGACCCACTTCGCAGCACAAAGTAGGTAACCTCTATTTGAAATGGACTTCAGCTAGATTGCAGAGTCTCATGTCTCCTCAGATTCTAATCTCTTTACTTCATGCCAGGCTGGAAAAAGTCTGTTTAACAATCTGCTTTCATGCAGTTCCAAAAAACTTCTCTGTTTCACTCAACTTTGGCAGAAGACATTGGGTTCAAAGAGCATTCATACTTCTGATATTTCAGAGACAGCTTCTGTGGAGTTTCCTGTGAAAACTGCAGCAGAAAATCTTCATTTACAAAGTGTTAACAAAACTTTGTATGTCCAGCTGTTGCAGTTGGGGCAAGCTAGATTCATGAAGCAGCTGTGTGCCAGGAATAGAGAATAGCTTGGTAGCTGAAATCACCAGCTGTTTAGTGAAAATACTTTTTTAGTAAGTTATTGGAACTTCTAGAAAGATTTGTCTAATCTATTAAGAACATACATTGTATCTATGGTTTGCAAAATTAGAATGAGACTTGGCTATACTGGGTTGTGCTGCTTCTGCTTCTAAAGAGTCTGTTTCAGTCAATGTCTCGGAGGGCAACTTTCCTCAATGGGAACAAAAGTTGCCATAAATTCTACCAATTAGGGAGCTGCAGTGCCTTCCCCTTGAGTGCTGGATAATTGGGCAGGTGAAAACAGTGTGGTGCCATCAAATGAAGGCACATCTGAGTCATCCTGAGCCTTTGTTCACCTGCTCACAGAGGATCATATCACAACAAAATTGCCTTAGAGATTGACTCAATTTTCAATAATCCTGCATTTGTTAAGGGGGAGAAGAATCTCTGTAGGGGAAAATGTTGTATCTAACAGCTACCAAACTGAGGTAAATAAGGTAAAATAGAACTGGAGAATTTTAAGGTAGCAGAGTGAGATTGCTTATTTCCTAAGGATGAAGGTTACATGCCTTCTCCTCAATCATAGGTGGTAGGCTCTCTTTCTTTTTCTCTCAGGTCCTACAAGTTATGATAGCTGAGAAGTAACTGTAAAAGCAGCTTTCCATCTTTTCTACCTTCTTTTTCTGTAGATAGAATATAGGTAGGTTTGCAGATTTCTAATGTTTTCCCTAATTTTGTGCCTCTTGTTCAGGAGTGCAGTCCAGTTGCAGTGTTGTTTGTGGCTGTGTACACACATACTGAAGTTTACATACTTTTGCATCTCTTTATTTTTCACAAGTACAATATGAAGTGCAACACAGACTTCACTTTCTGGTACCAACCTAGGAAACTCAGGTATTCACTGCATTCGTGCATTGTATTGTCTCACTTAAAGTTTTCTAGAGCATTGATTTATTCAGTGTGCTTCTACTGAATTATTTTAACAGCAAGACAAACTCCTTATCCCATATAAACCTAGTTCAGCA